>NW_019952580.1:1887-5423 GCF_002910315.2 Salvelinus sp. IW2-2015
ATATATATTTTTAAGGAATAGTTATTAAAATGAGAGTTCAGCTCACATCTTGCAGAATTTTGGCACTCAAGCAAGACTTTAATATGGAAAATCTGATTTATTTAATTCTCCATGTGATCTATATTAAAGGGYACTTAATTCAATATAACAGGCTTTTAAAAATGCAATATTGGAGCACAATTKCTACTTAAAATATCAAAGGGATTGYGTGGAACGACCCAAAACCAAAGAGCAGGAGAACAGGACGCAAACAGTACATACCATGACATTCTCCATCCAGAGAGCAAAAAAATATGCGTTAACAATGGTGGTTCATCTAATGTTTATCATCATTTATTTAGAAAATTATTTTTTTTCCTGAGAGAATCCTTCAATAGCTTTCTTATCCAGTCCGGGAAACAAGTGTGTGTCTGCGATTGTGTGTGTGTGTGTAGAATGGGTCACTGTGTTCTAGCCAACACTCTCATGGGTGGGTGCATGTTAAAACTAACCATGCAAATTCATATTGTCTCACGGTAAACAACCTAACAGGGTCTGACAAGACCAGCACCACTCACTCAGATATTTCACTTCATTAAAAGCCTACCCAGAAACATTGGTTAAACATTTTTTTTGTCAACAGCTGTGGCTTCGAGGCTACACCAACACTTATATAACGGTTCAACTAGTTCAAAGTAACAGTTCAAATGTAAGCGCTATTTGGCCATTATCGGGTGCAATCAGTGTATTTAAAGTCTTCATGCTGACACAATCAACGACTACTTTTCTATAATATTCTCCAGACAGCCTTTAGAATCTAGGCTGCTGAGAGTGCATCTCAACTACGAACATGCTGCTATGTCAGTGCACAGCCAGTTAAAGCGGTCTTGTTTATGTGGTGACTTGGCTCGTTCATCAGTGCATTCGGTTGTGTCTCGCGAGTTGCAGGTGTCTGACCATCATGAGGAGAGGTTAGAGGTCATCCTGCCAATCGCACGTTACTCGCATCTCACCAACGTACGTCACTCACCTCCCACTGAGCACCATAATGTCTTGAAGTACATTCATTTGGCCACTACCCACTAAGCACGGACTTACGCTGACGTCTTTTGGAGTACTGAACTATACTCTTCTTTACTTTACCCTCGGACCTCTTTTTTTGGTGCGGTTTTAACGTCCACGGACCAAACCGAGTCTGAACCAATCATAGACGTTTATGTTTGGTTCAGATTTGGTCTGGACCGGCCTTTATTTGGCCCAAACATAGACATCTATAATTGGTTCAGATTTGGTCCGGACCGGCCTTAATTTGGCCCAAACATATACGTCAGATTTGGTCCGATCCGGACCAAATCTGAACCAATCAAAGACATCTATGATTCACAAGTTTGGAGAGCACAGTACAGCAGTGCACAGCAGAGTACAGTACAGAAAAGTACAGTACAGTACGATACAGTAGAGCACATAAAAGTAAAGAAGGGTAAAGTATAGTTTAGTACAGTATAGTACAGTATAATACACTGTATTTTACCCTACATTACTCTAATATACTCTACTGAACTAAACTGTACTCTACTGTACTGAATTAAACTGTACTGTAGCTACTGTACTGAACTGTGCTGTACCGTACTGTTATGTTCCAACTTGTGAAACATAGCCTAGACATCTATGATTTGTTCAGATTAGGTGTGGTCCGGACCAACCAAATTTGTACTTGTTTGGGGGCAGAGCTCRTTAGGGCTCCCGAGTGGTGCATCGGTCTAAGGCACTGCATCTCAGTGCAAGAGGTGTCACTGCAGTCCCTGGTTCGAATCCAGGCTGCATCACATCCCATAGTGTGGTGCACAATTGGCCCAGCGTCGTCCGGGTTTGGCCGTCATTGTAAATAAGAATTTGTTCTTAACTTACTTGCCTAATTAAATAAAGGTCCAATTTTATATTTACAAATAACACACAGCATGCTTTGCAAGTGTCTGTTTTTACATTTAACATGTACATTTTGGTCATTCCACAGACTTACAGTCAGTGCATTCAACTAAGGTAGATAAACAGCAACATATCACAGTCATAGCAAGAAAATAATATTTCTGTAACCGTGGTCTGCTGGTTTATTCTGTAGGTTGGAATGCTTGGAACATCAAGCTCACATAAACGCATGTGACCGGTGGAATAAATAATAAATAATATATGCTGCAATCTTCAGATGGCTCCTCTTTCCTATATTCAATTGATTTATTGTTATATAATTTCTATAATGTTACATATTTTCATAATTCATTCAGAATGGAAAATTAACCTTACTTCAACGTCTGGAAAATACGTATTTTCGAAATCTCTTCAACGTAATTTTGCTTACTGGGTAGATTCAATATTTTAAAGCTCAACTATGCAAGTGATTCATTTTTTCACTCTAATTTCTGAGAGAAAAATACAAAGACACAATTCACGGCCACGTCTGACGCTGCATGGGCCTTGTTAGGTAGCACTGAATCGATCCACCGAACCATGAGAGTGTTGTATCATGTAGACAAATACTGTAACACAGATACAGCCATGCACGCACGCACGCACGTACGCACGCACTCACGTACGCACAGAGAATCCGGCGCAGTTTACAACAGCACAACTCTATCCAATCTTCTATGATATCAACAGTGTCCTTCCAACTCCACTTGTCCTTTTGCAAACTCAACGAGTGGGCTTGCTGGTCCCCAGGCACCAACCGGTGAGCTAGGTCATGGTTGGAGAGTGAAGACAGGGCCTTTGGACATCCCGTCAGACCTGGGCCCATTCACTTGAAAGCCCTGAGCCTCGGCACGCACAGAGTAGCAAGGGTCTTTGCTCCCAGATCAAATAAGGATCACTGGGATTCATGCAGTTGAGTTGGGGGAATCCAGACAAGGTTGAAACAGCTTTAATATAAGCATGACTGGCAGGCTGGCTCGCCTGTAAAGGGAGCACGCTTTTGGAGGGGTTGGAGGGGAATTGCATAGACATCTTGCTACTTGCGTTTCTTTTTTTGTCTTCACAAAACTCTACATTTGGTAAAGGTGGAGCAAACAAAGCCCCCAAAAAACAAAACATCACAGACAATCCTATCCCTCTTCCCATGTGTCAACCTGTTGGACTGAACCATGATAAGACAGCTGATGAAAGGACAGGGGTGTTGGGGGATTCCATTAAATGGGCTTTCCTAAATGAATGTAGCGGGCAGTAGCCAGGCAAGCTGATATATTGGGAATATTAGTGAAGTCTTGACATTCCCCTACCCTTTGTTATTTAAGGACTTTAGATCAGTGATTCTCAACWGTTTTTTCTAAAAAKAAATAAATACTCCAGYCTGAACTTAAACGACTTAAACCAGGTAGAAAGTGTGATAATGAATTTAAATGTGTAAATTATTTAATCTCTGAAAATGTTTTCTTCAATCACAGTATTTTCAATATAGAGCTGTTAGCAGCACTATTTTGGTTGATTTTGTGGTCTCAAGCCAGTGAGTTTATTAACATTCTTCATCAAGAATATGAGCAAAATGGTATTATTGACAATAAAAGACG
>NW_019952581.1:0-3536 GCF_002910315.2 Salvelinus sp. IW2-2015
TCAAGGCGCAATATCTCTGTTCCAGCTCCTTCACGGTTTGGGTTTTTGCACCAGACATAGTGTTTTCCTTGATGCGCAAAAGAATTGCTCATATTCTTAAGTCTATCTCCAGTAGCACCTTCTTCCAGTATGTTTCTGGGGCGTCTCCCACATGCCTTTTGGCAAACGGTCAATTGTGTTTGTTTATTTTTTTCTTTACGCAATGGCTTTTTCTGGCCACTCTTTCATGCCCAAGCTCTGTGGAGTGTAAGAGCTTAATGTGTGTCCTATGACGATATCTTCTCAGTCTTCCGCGTGATGCTTTGCAGTCTCCCGTTCAGAGTTCTCTTGGCTCTCTTTTTTGCTGTCCCTGAGTTTTCTAATTGCCTTCCTTTGCCTGGTCCCTGTGAGTTTTGGTGGGCGGCCTCTCCTTGGCAGGTTTGTTGGTGTCCTATCTTCCTTTTTTAATATTGGATTTATGTGCTCCTTGGATTGTTAAAAGTTTTTGGATATTAATTTTATTAATCCTATCCCTGATCTGTCACTTCTCGCAGCCAACTTTTGTTCCTGACGCGGTTTGTAGAGTCCTTGGACTTTATGGTGCCACTTGCTTGGTGGTGCCCCTTGCTTAGTGGGTGTTGCAGACTCTGGGGTCCTTTCCAGTGTATATCACTGAGATCAATGTGACAGATCATTGTGACACTGAGATTGCACACAGGTGGACTTTATTGGTAAATAATGGATTGACTCTGACCTTCCCCCTCCATCTCTCCTTCCCCCCTCCATCTTCCTCTCCCTCATCTCTCCTCACTCTTCCCTCCATCTCTCCTCCCCCCTCTCTCTCTCCTTTCCCCCCCTCCATCTCTCCTTCCCTCCTCCATCTCCCTTCCATCTCTCCTTTCTCTCCTCCATCTCTCCTGCCCCCTCCATCCTCTCCTTCCCTCCCTCCATCCTCTCTTCCTCCCTCCATCTCTCCTTCCCTCCCTCCATCTCTCCTTCTCTCCCTCCATTCTATCCTGCCTCCCTCTCCATCCTCCTTCTCTCCCTCATCTTCCTGCCCCCTCCATCTCTCCTTCCCTCCCTCTCATCTCTCCTTCCCTCCCTCCATCTCTCCTTCTTTCAGGATTAGGGGATCAGAGTTTTTCTTGTTTGGAACACTCATTCTGTGATTTGCTGGATCAGCCCAGGAGACTGCTAGTCACAATGGACTTCTGCCTTTAAACCCTCTGATGCTGCCTGACAGCCGTGACTGACTCAGAGTTGGAGGAGGTGGGAGAGGAGGAGGAGGAGGAGGGAAGGAAGGAGGAAGATGGGGAGGCACAGCGTCTTGCTGCCTTCACTCTCAAGCCGTGGATTTTTGGCTGGCTGGCGTCTTACAAAATTTCAAGTGAGTGTGTGTGTGTGTGTGTGTGTGTGTGTGTGGTGTGTGTGTGTGTGTGTGTGTGTGTGTATGTGTATGTGTGTGAGTGAGTGTCTTCTGTCTCAAGCCCTGGGTTCTCTGTTGCATTACAACCTGTAATTTAAATTGATTTTTATTTGGATTTCATGTAATGGACATACACAAAATAATCCAAAATTGGTGAAGTGAAATTTAAAAAAATAACTTGATTAAAGAAATAAAAAGAAATACAATGGAAAAGTGATGCATGCATATGTATTCTCTCCCTTTGCTATGAAGCCCCTAAATAAGATCTGGTGCAGCCAATTACCTTCAGAAGTCACATCATTATTTACATAAAGTCCACCTGTGTGCAATCTCAGTGTCACATGATCTGTCACATGATCTCAGTGATATACACTGAAAGGCCCAGAGTCTGCAACACCACTAAGCAAGGGGCACCACCAAGCAAGTGGCACCATAAAGTCCAAGGAGCTCTACAAACCGGTCAGGAACAAAGTTTGTGAGAAGTACAGATCAGGGATAGGTTATAAAATAATATCCAAAACTTTTAACATCCCAAGGAGCCCATTAAATCCATTATTAAAAGGAAAGGATATGGCACCACAAACAAAACCTGCCAAGAGAGGGCTCGCCACCAAAACTCACAGACCAGGCAAGGAAGGCATTAATCAGGGAGGCAAAAAAGAGACCAAAGATAACTCTGAAGGAGCTGCAAAGCTCCACAGCGGAGATTGGAGTATCTGTCCATAGGACCACTTTAAGCTGTACACTCCACAGAGCTGGGCTTTATGAAAGAGTGGCCAGAAAAAAGCCATTGCGTAAAGAAAAAAATAAGCAAACACATTTGACGTTTGCCAAAAGGCATGTGGGAGACTCCCCAAACATATGGAAGAAGGTTCTCTGGTTAGATGAGACTAAAATTGAGCTTTTTTGCCATCAAGGAAAACACTATGTCTGGTGCAAACCCAACACCTTGAAGGAGCTGGAACAGTTTGCCTTGAGGAATGGGCAAAAATCCCAGTGGCTAGATGTGCCAAGCTTATAGAGACAAACCCCAAGAGACTTGCAGACTTTTGACTTCCACCAAAAGGTGGTTCTACAATGTATTGACTTTGGGGGTGTGGGGGGGGGGGTGGTGAATAGTTATGCACGCTCAAGTTTTCTGTGTTTTTGTCTTATTTCTTGTTTATTTCACAATAAAAAATATTTTGCATCTTCAAAGTGGTAGGCATGTTGTGTCAATCAAATGATACAAACTCTTTTAATTCCAGGTTGTAAGGTAACAAAATAGGAAAAATGCCAAGGGGGTGAATACTTTCGCAAGCCACTGTATCTGGCCTCCTCTCATCTCTGGCCTCCTTTCATTTCTGGCCTCCTCTCATCTCTGGCCTCCTCCTCTTTTCTCTGGCCTCCTCTGTTCCTCCAAGATTAAAACTCTCTCTCATCTCAGCATTCAAAAAACGATGAGAACATTTAACATTGAACAGTCAATATACTCCAAGATGTAGATTTCAGCTGAACTAATGTGCCAGCACCCTGGATTCAATCTTTGCCAGTGTTTAGTTCCTGGAAAAGGAGAAACACATTTATTATGATGCATAAACATTGCAGGGGACATCGTCTGTGTTCGATCAGTGACGCAGTCATCAGACAGTCCTCAGGAGCCTCCCCCCCAACACACTGTATATATACAGTACCAGTCAAAAGTTTGTACACTCCTACTCATTCAAGGGTTTTTCATTATTTCATTATCATTGTAGAATAATAGTGAAGACATCAAAACTATAAAAGAACACATATGGAATTATGTAGTAACCAAAAAAAGTGTTTAACAAAATATATTTTATATTTGAGATTCTTCAAAGGAGCCACACTTTGCCTCAATGACAGCTTTGCACACTCTTGGCATTCTCTCAACCAGCTTCATAAAGTAYTCATCTGGAATGCATTTCAATTAAAAGGTGTGCCTTGTTAAAAACTTCTTCTGGCTGCAAGCCCGACGTCGGTACACTTATGACAACAGCCAGCTCAAGTGCAGGGCGCGAAATTCAAAATATATTTTTTAGAAATATTTAACTTTCACACATTAACAAGTCCAATACAGCATTTGAAAGATAAACATCTTGTGAATCCAGCCAACATGTCCGATTTTTTA
>NW_019952582.1:0-3535 GCF_002910315.2 Salvelinus sp. IW2-2015
TACAGACAGAATATACTTACAGAATATACTACAGACAGAATATACTACAGACAGAATATACTACAGACTGAATATACTACATACAGAATATACTACAGACAGAATATAATACAGACTGCATATACTTACAGAATATACTACAGACAGAATATACTTACAGAATATAATACAGACTGAATATACTTACAGAATATACTACAGACAGAATATACTACAGACTGCATATACTTACAGAATATACTACAGACATAATATACTTACAGAATATACTACAGACAGAATATACTTACAAAATATACTACAGACTGAAAATACTTACAGAATATACTACATACAGAATATACTACAGACTGCATATACTTACAGAATATACAGACAGAATATACTTACAGAATATATAGACAACACACACACCAACCAATGTCAAATCCATTTCCCTTCCTCTCCTCAGAATGGAGGAACAGACTGACAGTCAACACTACTGTACTGTACATACCTGAGGTGAGGACTGACAGTCAACACTACTGTACATACCTGAGGTGAGGACTGACAGTCAACACTACTGTACTGTACATACCTGAGGAACAGACTGACAGTCAACACTACTGTACATACCTGAGGAACAGCCTGACAGTCAACACTACTGTACTGTACATACCTGAGGAACAGACTGACAGTCAACACTACTGTACATACCTGAGGAACAGACTGACAGTCAACACTACTGTACTGTACATACCTGATGAACAGACTGACAGCCAACACTACTGTACATACCTGAGGTGAGGACCGACAGTCAACACTACTGTACATACCTGAGGAACAGAATGACAGTCAACACTACTGTACATACCTGAGGTGAGGACTTGGCGGTAGAATTCCCCAGTCCCAGTTTCCCGTAGTCTCCGTCTCCGAAGGCCCAGACCATCATTCCATCGGCAGAGACGGCTACGGTGTGATTCAGACCACACGCCACCTGGGACCAGAAAGAACCAGACGTGGGTCAGACACATCTGTGCTTGACGTGGTTCACCTGACACAACGAAACCAAATTGACTAGGTTGGACAGGCTCGAGAGAGTACTCACACACGAACCGATACCCTCAGATGGAATAGTACAGTATCGAGAGATGCATACGTGTAAGATACTCACTCTAACAGATACCACAGGGTTGGAGCAGGTGACATACACTAACAGATCCAGGTTGGACAGGTGAGATACACCTAAACAGATACCAGGTTGGACAGGTAAGATACACTAACAGATACCAGGTTGACAGGTGAGAATACACTAACAGATACCAGGTTGACAGGTGAGATACACTAACGATACCAAGGTTGGACAGGTGAGATACACTACAGGATACCAGGTTGAACAGGTAAGATACCACTAACAGATACCAGGTTAGACAGGTGAGATACACTAACAGATACCAGGTTGGACAGGTGAGATACACTAACAGATGACCATGGTTCAGGACAGGTGAAGATACACTAACAGATACCAGGTTAGACAGGTTGAGATAACACTAACAGATACCAGGTTGGACAGGTGGATACACTAACAGATACCAGGTTGAGCAGGTGAAGATACACTAACAGACATACCAGTTGGACAGGTGAGATACACTAACAGATACCAGGTTGGACAGGTGAGATACACTCTAACAGATACCCAGGTTGGACAGGTGGATAACTAAACAGATACCAGGTTGGACAGGGTGAGATACACTAACAGATACAGGTTGGCACAGGCGAAGGATACACTAACAGATACCAGGTTTTGGACAGGTGAGATACACTAACAGATACCAGGTTGGACAGCGTGAGATACACTAACAGATACCAGGTTGGACAGGTTGAGATACACTAACAGATACCAGGTTGACAGGTGAGATTACACTAACAGATACCAGGTTGGACAGGTGGGATACACTAACAATACCAGGTAGACCCAGGTGAGATACAAAAGATACCAGGTTCGGACAGGTTGAGATACACTAACAGATACCAGGTTGACAGGTGGATACATAAGATACGGTATGAACATACACTAACAGATACCAGGTTAGAGCAGGTGAGATACACTAACAGATACCAGGTTGGACAGGTGTAGATACACCTAACAGAATACCAGGTTGGACAGGTGAGAACACTAACAGATACCAGGTTGACAGGTGAGATACACTACAGATACCAGGTTGGACAGGTAGATACACTAACAGATACCAGGTTGGACAGGTGAGTACCACTAAACAGATACCAGGTTGGACAGGTGTGAATACACTAACAGATACCAGGTTAACAGGTGAAGATACACTAACAGATACCAGGTTGACAGGTGAGATACACTAACAGATACCAGGTTTGGACAGGTGGATACACTAACAGATACCAGGTTGGACAGGTGAATACACTAACAGATACCAGGTTGGACAGGTGGATACACTACAGATACCAGGTTGGACAGGTGAGATACACTAACAGATACCAGGTTGACAGGTGAGATACACTAACAGATACCAGGTTGGAACAGGTGGATACACTAAAAGATACCAGGTTGACAGGTGAGATACACTAACAGGAACAGGTTGGACAGGTGGACACTAACAGATACCAGGTTGGACAGGTGGGATACACTAACAGATACAGGTGGACAGGTGTGATACACTAACAGATACCAGGTTGGACAGGTGAGATACACTAACAGATACCAGGTTGGACAGGTGAGATACACTAACAATACTCAGGTTGGCACAGGTGAGATACACTAACAGATACCAGGTTGGACAGGTGAGATACACTAACAGAACTACCAGGTTGGACAGGTGGGATACACACTAACAGATACCGAGGTTGGACAGGTGAGATACCACTAACAGATACCAGGTTGGACAGGTGGTATACACTAACAGATACCAGGTTGGACAGGTGAGATCACACTAACGATAACCAGGTTGGACAGGTGAGATACACTAACAGATATACAGGTTGGACAGGTGAGATACACTAACAGATACCAGGTAGACGTAGATACACTAACAGATACAGGTTGGACAGGTGAGATTACACTAACAGATACCAGGTTGGACAGGTTGATGATACACTCAACAGATAACAGGTTAGGGCACAGGTGAGATACACTAACCAGATACCAGGTTGGACAGGTGAGATACACTACAGATACCAGGTTGACGGGATCATCGATACAGTTGAAGGAATACACTAAACAGATACCAGGTTGGACAGGTGGATACACTAACAGATACCAGGTTGGACAGGTGAGATTACACTAACAGATACCAGGTTGGACAGGTGAGATTACACGGCGGTTAGACAGGTGGATACACTAAAGATACCAGGTTAGACAGGTGAGATACACTAACAGATACCAGGTTGGAACAGGGTGGAGATACACTAACAGATAGCAGGTTGACAGGTGAGATACACTAACAGATACCAGGTTGGACAGGTGTGAATACACTAACAGTCACAATATAAAATAGCAGAAAAACATTCTCTGAAAGTATTTGGT
>NW_019952583.1:0-2282 GCF_002910315.2 Salvelinus sp. IW2-2015
GTACTCTCCTGTGATCTACTGTACTGTGCTGTCCAAACTTAGTCCAGTCTGGACCGGACCAATTCTGAACCAATCATCGTTGTCTGTTTGGGCCAAATCAAGGCCGGTCTGTACTGGACCAAATTTGAACCAATTATAGACATCTATGTGTGGGCTGAATATAGGCAGGTCCGGACCGGACATCTGTGGACGTTGAAATCAAGTCCAATTGATGCACAATGTCTTGTAATATTTATTTCTGCTTGGACCCCAGGAAGAGTAGCTTTTGTCTTGGCAACAGCTAATGGGGATCCTCATAAAATACTAAATAGTAAATCTGGGGCCAAATCAAACAGGGCCAAATCAAGGCCGGTCCAGACAAAATCTGAACCAAACATAGACGTCTATGTCGGTCCGCACTGCACCAAAATCAAGGCTGGTCATGACCAAAAAAAGACAGCTGGTCCAGAAGACGTCAGGACCAAAGAAAAGACCCCCAAAAGACGTAGGTGCCGGTCCATACTGAGTGGGATGTGATTGTTTTAATGATTCCGGTTCTACTTGCAGAAATCTAAAGAGCAAGTTTCGACATAGTACAGGAGTAGTTACTGCGAAATTAACCCTTTGTGTTGAAGAAGCCGGAAAGACACAGATATTAGGACAGTGAACTTTATTGTGTTATTTACAGTGCCTTCAGAAAGTAGTCATACACCTTGACTTATTTCACATTATGTTGTGTTACAGCCTGAATTCAAAATGGATTAAATCAATTTTTTCTCACCTATCTACACACAACACCCCATAACGACAAAGTGAAAACATGTTTTTAGATTTTTTTTGCAAATGCATTGAAAATAAAATACAGAAATATCTCATTTACATAAGTAATCACACCCCTGAGTCAATACACGTTAGAATCACCTTTGGCGGTGATTACAGCTGTGAGTCTTTCTGGGTAAGTATCTAAGAGCTTTGCAAACCTGGATTGTACAATATTTGCACATTATTCACTTTAAAATTCTTCAAGCTCTACCAAGGTGGCTGTTGATCATTGCTAGACAGCCATTTTTAAGTCTTGACATAGATTTTGAAGCAGATTTAAGTCAAAACTCTAAGTAGGCCACTCAGGAACATTCAACGTCGTCTTGGTAAACAACTCCAGTGTATATTTTTCCTTTTCTTTTAGGTTATTGTCCTGCTGAAAGGTTCATTTGTCTCCCAGTGTCTGTTGGAAAGCAGACTGAAACAGGTTTTCCTCTAGGTTTTTGCCTGTGCTTAGCTCTATTCCATTTATTTTTTTTATCCCTAACAACTCCCTAGTTCTTGCTGATGACAAGCATACCCATAACATGATGCAGCCACCACCATGCTTGAAAATATGAAGTGTGGTACTCAGGGATGTGTTGTGTTGGATTTGCCCCAAACATAACGGTTTGTATTCAGGACATAAAGTAAATTTCTTCGCCACAATGTTTACAGTTTTACTTTAGTACCTTATTGCAAACAGGATGCATGTTTTTGAATATTTTCATTATGTACAGGCTTCCTTTCCACTCTGTCATTTAAGTTAGTATTGTGGAGTAACTACAATGTGGTTGATCCACTGTATCTGTAACTGTTTTAAAGTCACCATTGGCCTCATAGTGAAATCCTTGAGCGGTTTCCTTCCACTCTGGCAACTGAGTTAGGAATGACAGCTGTTTCTTTGTAGTGACTGGGTGTGTTGATACACCATCCAAAGTGTAATTAATAACTTCACCATGCTCAATGGGATATTCAATGTCTGTCTTTCTTATTTTTACCCATCAACCAATAGATGCCCTTCTTTGCGAGGCATTTGAGAACCTCGCTGGCCTTTGTGGTTTAATCTGTTTTTGAAATGCACTGCTCCACTGACCTTACAGATCATTGTATGTGTGGGATACAGAGATGTGAACAAGTCCTCAACTGGCAGCTTCATTAAATAGTACCCGAAAAACACCAGTCTTAACATCAACAGTGAAGAGGCGATTCCGGGATGCTGGCCTTCTAGGCAGAGTTACCCTGTCCAGTGTCTGTGTTCTTTGTCCATCTTAATCTTTTCTTTTTATTGGCCAGTCTGAGATATGGCTTTTTCTCTTTGTAACTCTGCCTAGAAGGCTATGTTTCACAAGTTTGAACAGCACAGTACAGTACTGCACAGTTCAGTACACTAGAGCACAGTAGAGTACAGTAGAGTATAGTACGGTACAGCAGTATTTAATTTAGTAGAGTACAGTACAGTAGAGTTTAATTCAGTAAGAGTACAGTACAGTTTAGTTCAG
>NW_019952583.1:2368-5889 GCF_002910315.2 Salvelinus sp. IW2-2015
GTACTCTCCTGTGATCTACTGTACTGTGCTGTCCAAACTTAGTCCAGTCTGGACCGGACCAATTCTGAACCAATCATCGTTGTCTGTTTGGGCCACATCAAGGCCGGTCTGTACTGGACCAAATTTGAACCAATTATAGACATCTATGTTTGGGCTGAATATAGGCAGGTCATTCAAAAATCACGTTAAACGGTATTATTGCACACAGTGAGTCCATGCAACTTATTATGTGACTTTGTAAGTACATTTTTATCCCTGAACTGATTTAGGCTTGCCATAACAAAGGGGTTTAATACTTGTTGACTAAAGACATTTCAGCTTTTAATTTGTAATTCATTTCTAATCATTTCTAAAAACCTAATTCCAGTTTGACATTGGGGTATTATGGGGTATTGTGTGTAGACGGGTAACACAAAGTCTCAATCCATTTTAAATTCAGGCTGTAACACAACAAAATGTGGAAAAAGTCAAGGGATGTGAATACTTTCTGAAGGCACTGCATGTCAGGTGCAGAGAGCAGAGAGTTCCAGGGGGAAAATGCACTTTATTCCGGCACCGAAAATGGTAATGCCCAAAACACAGGGCGCAAAACACTGACCAACCCAAACACAGGGTCAACACGGTCCGGAGCACAACAACACCTACGACACAAACGTGAACACAAAAAGAATCCCGCACGACAAAGGGCGGGTTCCACACGCTTACATAGGGAAGCAAATCAAGAAAACACAAAACGGAACAGGTGCAACTAATAAGACAAAACTAACAGAAAAGGGAAAAGGGATCGGTGGCGGCTAGTAGGACGGTGACGACGACCGCCGAGCACCGCCCGAACAGGCGGGGGAGCCACCTTCAGCGGGAGTCGTGACACTGCACATGAAGATTAAACAGGTACAAACATGTGTGTGCTGTGACTGCCTCACCAAGACAATATAAGAATGTGAAATAAAAAACAACTACATTTACGTTTTTATATATTCATATAAAAGGGAAAGTAACTACAGGGTGTTTTGACTGTCAGACTGGGCAGTGTGCTGGTGACAGCTATGGGGTAAGGTGAGAGGGTGAACATGGTTTATGTCTCCCCAGCTTCTTTTCCTCTTCTTAATTTGATGAGGAGGAGAGGGAAGAAGAGCTGTCTGAGCTCTGTACATAGTCTTCATCACTCCCAGAATCCCCTGAGTCATCTTCATCACTGGAGTCTGAACCATCATCACCATAATATGTTTCCTCATCTTGGCTTTTCTCCTTTTGCTCGGAGGAAACATTATATAGGAACAAAGCAAGGTCAAGGGTATGTTTGAGAGTATCCACTACACACCTAATTTAACTAATCAATTACTCATTACCACGTTGATAAGCTATATCAGGTGTGTCAGTGCTGGGCTCGAACAAAAGCTTGTATACATTGTACTCTTCAGAACCAGAGATGTGACCACTTGAATCCAACCTGCAACCATTGTCACACAGCCAAGTCTTCTTTCCGCAATAACCTTTGTGTGTGTGTGCGTGTGTGTGTGTGTTGGACTGAGCCACTTGCCTCTCTGCAGGTTCTCCTGGATGAGAGGAATGAACTGTCTGGTCTCTGGATTCTTTGGTTCATAGATCAGAACTGGAAGAACAAAGCACAGATACATTAATCGTCCACAGGTTGGCTAATTAATAAATGTATTGATTGATTGGTTGATTTACACAATGAGAGAGAAGTGAACAAAAGGCACGAAAAGAATCAAACAATGAATGACAGAACTTATTTGACAAACAGGCTTACTCATCTGACACTGTTTCTTTGCCAGCACAACGTCTTTCTCCATCACAGACTTGAGGTACTGAAGTCACAGACACAGATGTAAGTCACAGTGCATCCAGGTAGACCCCCCCCACTTATTTTTTTTACCAGAAATCGTGATTCCTCGATTAATCAGGGACAATTACATCTCTGGCTGATATTAATCTATTCATTTCCAATCAGCGCAATGTGGGACTTGGTCTGAACTGAACTTCAAAGGTAATTACATTTTTTCAGCAGTCATGCAAAACATATTAAAAACATTGGTGGAAAACAGATTGTTCAGATGTTCCAATCTACCAATCTATCTATAGCCAAGGCTAAGCTCTACTACTGTTCCTGTCATACTCCACTCGCCGACTGTTGGGGTTTCTTAATGTCCTTCATCTTCAGGTCATGGCTGAGGATCACAGGCGATCCAGCGGAATCAACACTTATGTCATTCTCACCTCCTGCACAGAGCACTTCCAATCTCACAGGTGGAGAGTCCTGAGTGAGAGAATAACACATGACATATGCAGTCTAATAAATGATAAATGCAATAGCTTAGTATTTTTTGTGTGTGCTTTCTTAGTGTCGATTACCTACCTTCACCGGATGTGATACTGCTTGTGTAGGAAGGTTCCTTCTGAAAAACAAAAAACACATTTATGCATCACATGGGAATTCAACACCATGTCGGATGTTGAATGGTGTAGTTAGAACTGGTGAATCCTTACATGGGTGTGGCAACAATAAGTTTTGCTTCCACTGTTTCTAGAACAAAAAAATAAGTTAAGGGAGCCATCAGTCTGAAACCAACTCATAAATCCAGGTCAGGGTAGAATGGAAAGCACAGGTTGTTTGTTTCACCCTGCATACCAGATCTTTACACACGGAGTAGGCTAATTACATACAGTACCTTTAGAGTGCATTTAAAGTTTGATTTAATTTAGTCCTATTCTTTAACTTGAATCCAACATATCAGTTATGTTGGTTCCTTGGAAGCTGTGGGAACGTACATTTTTTGTTTCCTGTGGTTCTGGGAACACCTGTTGTATTCGGCACATGTGACTAATAAGATTGGATTTGACTTGATGCTGAAGAACTGAACTTCCCACAGAAGAACGTTGTTTTTAAAGACCTGTGAACTATCTGAGCACATTCCCAATGTCAAACCAGTTGGAGCGTTACTCAAATGTGATGAAATGTAACCATGTTTGAACTTTTAGGAACGTTCTATTAAAGTAATGAAATACCCAGCAAATAATGTTATTCTGTCAAATCCTTAAATGTGCTGAGAATGTTATAAAGCCAAGCAAGTATCCTGCACCATTACCAGAACGTTCAATTCAATTTTAAAACAACAGAAAACATAGATAGACAGAATATAATAGACAGATGGACACAAATGCCAACAAACATCAATGACATCACACCTGTTCAAACCCACATGTTCCCACAGCATCCATACCCATTCCATTGGTCTCACTCCAACATTCCCTCTCATTGTTCATACCTTGGCCATTTCCAGTGCTTGTAACACTCTATGCCCCTTAAACACCAACTCTGGACCTCGAAGCCAGTTCCACTGCATTTTCTATTGTTCCCCTCAAATCAAATTGCGCTATTCTATTTCCCTCTGTAGCCCTTTTTTTCAATATTTAAATTATAATGCATTTGATTCATCCACTGTCTTAACAATGGAGGATCATTTGATTTCCAGTTTTTAAGTAAACGTTTCTTCAAAATG
>NW_019952584.1:0-3520 GCF_002910315.2 Salvelinus sp. IW2-2015
AGTATGACACCGGACCTCATCTTGTTGACATGGCATGGGTCGTGACACCAATTCAGTGCCTTTTAAGATGTGTAACCTGGTGAAGAAAATCTTTTGTATTGTGTGTAGATTGAAAAAAAATAATAATAAATTTTAGAAGGCTGTAACGTAACAAAATGTGGAAAAAGTCAAGGGGTCTGAATACTTTCCTAAGGCACTGTAGATACGAACAAAGAACACCATCACGAATACTGTTTCACCATTTAATGAGTACGGTGGCAAATAGAAAAGGGGTCCTAAGGTAATATTTGAAATATATACCAATCAACGTATATCGAGTGCCGAGGAGGGCACAATCTTACAACGTTGTAGTCCAAAAATGAGAGCTTTACTGTCTATGTCAAAAGCCTGGGCCTCTGATGTAGACTGTTATAGAACTCATCTCTCTAGGAGAATTTCTGTGCCCGGGACCCATAGGTATATCTGAAGGATACCACCCTGTTCACCAATGTAGCAAGACATTTACATTACATTTAAGTCAATTAGCCAGAGCAATTTACAGGAGGAACTAGGATTTAAGTGCCTTGCTCAAGGGCACATCGACAAAGTTTTCACCTAGTCTGCTCTGGGATTTGAACCAGTAACCTTTCGGTTACTGGCCCAATGCTTTCAACCGCAAGGCTACCTGCCGCCCTGACAAGGCTGTGTAAGACAAAACCCACAAAGACAACAGGCAAATAAATGCATACAGTATGTGATCTTAATGTCTAAATAGTGACGACGGGGCTAGATCAAACTGCAGGACTTTTGTGAGACAAAGTGAGAGACAATGCATCTGTAGTGTGTGTTTAACTCTCACTCACCTGTGAGAGAGAGTTTAATCAGCTTGGTTGATCTCTGGGAACAGGACACACACGAGAGCTGAATAGATCATGTGTGACAAAAGTGAGAGAGACAAGAATGATCATCACAATAAAGGAATGTAGTTTGTGAGCTAGAAAACGAACATCCTGACTGAGGCAGGGTGCTCTGCAGTTATCCAACTGTTGACAGGGATAATGTGGCATTTCCTGTTTGTCAGTATGAATGAAATTAGTGGGTCCTGCCTATGTTAGATTTACACTACTTGTCCTATAGATTTTGGAATAAACTGAAAGCTAAAACGTTCATCGTCCCTGAAAGCTTAAAGTCCTTCCGTTGGAAGGCGGGGAGGGGGATAATTTCATGAATATTCATGAGTCTTGACATTCAAGCCCGTAGGGTGATTAGTTGAGCCTTTTTGAGTGTGTGACCTCACACAGATGCGCTACAGACTAGTGCCGTGTTCAAAACAAAATGGGAACTGGGAAATCTCCGACTTCCATGCCTTCCGACTGGAAAAAAATCGGCTGGAACCAATTCATCCAACTCTTTCTAGAGCTCCGACTTTTAGACCTGAAGATCACCGATGTCATGATTTGACCTCGGTTATTTCCGAGTTCCCAGTTGTCTTGAAGGCACCATAGGTGAAAGATGGGATCATCATGTCGTCTACAGAGCCGCCTGTTTAGCTAACTCGTGCCGCCGGCATGAGTAGATAGCAACGACTGCACGTGTTGGAAAACTCAACTTTACCAAATTAATTGGGTAATGTAAGAAATTGTATTAGATATTGGTAACCTGTTTTAACAACTTCTCAACATTAGCTATAGTTGACAAAATATGCACACAACCCCTCTTTCTCTTGGACATATGCTGATCTCATTAGACGACAACCACCGACACACACAACTCCCCTCCCCCATGACAATCACACAGACACACACAACTCAAGGTTGGAGCGCAAGACAAAGAACTGTGGGAAGAGCCAATGGAATGTCGACATCAGGCCCGGACAGGACAACCCACGACCCAGATCGACCAATCGAAAGGCCAGAACACCAGATCAACCTACTTCATTCAATGCATATATAAGCTGTCCAATATGTTTAGCGCTCTCTTCTCCGACGATTTCATAAGAATCTGACAGAAAGGGGCCGTGCACGTTTTTGCCTGATATCTTTACACTTTAATAAAACGGCCTTATTATAAAATTATCCACCTCGTCTTATGTCTCCACTTGTTCTCCTGTCTCAAGTAAACGTTTTATCAACAGTAATAAATGAAAGCCTCACTAGCTAGCTACCCTGAACTAAAATATAAACGCAACATGTAAAGTGTTGGTCCCATGTATCATGAGCTGAAATAAAAGAACGTCCAGAAATAAATAAAATAAATCCCAGAAATGTTCCATATGCTCAAAAAGCTTATTTCTCTGAAATTGTGCTCAAATATTTGTTTACATCCAAAATCAAATCAAATGTATTTATAAAACCCTTCTTACATCAGCTGATATCTCAAAGTGCTGTACAGAAACCCAGCCTAAAACCCCAAACAGCAAGCAATGCAGGTGTAGAAGCACGTTATTGAGCATTTCTGCTTCGCCAAGATAATCCATCCACCTGACAGGTGTGGCATATTAAGAAGCTGATTAAACAGCATGATCATTACCTTGTGCTGGGGACAATAAAAGTCCACTCTAAAATGTGCCGTTTTGTCACACAACACAATGCCACAGATGTCTCAAGTTTTGAGGGAGAGTGCAATTGGCACGCTGACTGCAAGAATGTCCACCAGCGCTGTTGCCAGAGAATTTAATGGTAATTTCGTTGGAGGCCAACGTAGTTTTAAATAATTTGGCAGCACGTCCAACCAGCCTCACAACCGCAGACAGTGTGTATGGCGTCGTGTGGGCAAGCGGTTTGCTGATGTCAACGTTGAAGACAGAGTGCCCCCTGGTGGCGGTGGGGTTAAGCTACGGACAACAACACAATTGCATTTCATCGATGGCAATTTGAATGCACAGAGATACCGTGACGAGATCCTTAGACCCATTGTCCTGCCATTCATCCACCGCCATCACCTCATGTTTCAGCATGATAATACACGGCCCCATGTCGCAAGATCTGTACACAACTCCTGGAAGCTGAAAATGTCCCAGTTCTTCCATGGCCTGCATACTCACCAGACATGTCACCCATTGAGCATGTTTGGGATGCTCTGGATCAACATGTACAACAGCGTGTTCCAGTTCCAATATCCAGCAACTTCGCACAGCCATTGAAGAGGAGTAGGACAACATTCCACAGGCCACAATCAACAGCCTGATCAACTCTATGTGAAGGAGATGTGTCGGACTGCATTAGGCAAATGGTGATCACACCAGATACTGACTGGTTTTCTGATTCACACACCTACTTTTTTCCTTCATGTATCTGTAACCAACAGATGCATATCTGTATTCCCAGTCATTTGAAAATCCATAAATTAGGGAATATTTGAGACATGAATACATGAATATTTAAAATTTCATGAATATTTGAGACATGAATACATGAATATTTCTAATTTTGACAAAGTGCTTTCATTTCAAGCATTTCAAGTGTACTGTTAGCTAGCTAGCTAACGTTAGCTGGCTGGCTCCCTAGTTGACGTTATTATTCGTAACCCAGAGCCGTATTCA
>NW_019952585.1:0-3520 GCF_002910315.2 Salvelinus sp. IW2-2015
TTGGTCCGATCCTTCTCGCCTCTCCTCCGTCCGAGGAGGAGGAATATGACGATAGCCGTTACAGAAACACCCACCACCAAAGGACCAAGCGGAGTGGAAAAGGGCAGCAACACAGCAGCAGCAGCGGAAAAAAACCAGGACTCCTGGACTTGGGAAGAGATCCTGGACGGCAAGGACCCTGGGTTCAGCCAGGGGAATATCGCCGTCCAAGGCGGAGTTGGAGGCAGCGAAGGCAGAGAGGCGCTGGTATGAGGAGGCAGCGCGGCGACGTGGTTGGGAGCCCGAGAGTCAGACCCAAAAATGTATTGGGGGGGGTGAAACACGCGGAGTTTGGAAAAGCCGGGTAGGATACCTGAGCCAACTCCCCGTGCTTACCGTGGAGTGAGAGGGCGTCGTACTGGTCAAACCGTGTTATGCGGTAAAGCGCACGGTGTCCCCAGTCGTGTGCTTAGTCCAGTGCGGGCTATTCCACCTCGCCGCACTGGTAGGGCTAGGTTGGGCATCGAGCCGGGTGTCATGAAGCCGGCCAACGCATCTGGCCTCCAGTGCGTCTCCTCGGGCCGGCGTACATGGCACCAGCCTTACAAATGGTGTCCCGGTTCGCCAGCATAGCTCAGTGCGGGCTATTCCACCTCGCCGCACTGTCAGGGCTACGGGGATCATTCAACCTGGTAAGGTTGGGCAGGCTCGGTGCTCAAGAGCGCGTGTCCTCCTTCACGGTCCGGTAATTCCGGTGCCACCTCCACATACCAGTCCTCCGGTGGCAGCCCCCCGCACCAGGCTGTCTCTCCGTCTCCTCCCTACAGCTGTGCCTGCCTGCCCAGCGCTGTCTGAACTGCCTGCCTGCCCAGCGCTGTCTGAACTGTCTGCCTGCCCAGCGCTGTCTGAGCTGCCTGCCTGCCCAGCGCTGTCCGTCTGTCCCGAGCCGTCAGAGCTGCCCGTCTGTCCGAGCCGTCAGAGCTGCCCGTCTGTCCGAGCCGTCAGAGCTGCCGTCTGTCCCGAGCCGTCAGAGCTGCCCGTCTGTCCCGAGCCGTCAGAGCCTTCCGCCAGACAGGAGCAGCCAGAGCCTTCCGCCAGACGGAGCAGCCAGAGCCTTCCGCCAGACAGGAGCAGCCAGAGCCTTTCCGCCAGACAGGAGCAGCCAGAGCCTTCCGCCAGACAGGAGCAGCCAGAGCCTTCCGCCAGACAGGAGCCTTGTGTCTATGTTGGGATTTTTGTGTTCGGCCTGGTATGATTCTCAATCAGAGGCAGCTGTCAATCGTTGTCCCTGATTGAGAATCATACTTAGGCAGCCTGGGTTTCACGTGTGTTTGGTGGGTGTTTGTTTCCGTGTTTGTGTTTTTCACCACACGGTACTGTATCTGTTTTCTGCACTTTGTTTATTTGTTTTGTATTTTCAGTGTTCCCGTTATAATAAATCATTCATCATGAACACTAACCACTCCGCGTATTGGTCCGATCCTTCTCGCCTCTCCTCGTCCGAGGAGGAGGAATATGACGATAGCCGTTACAATTTCACATAACTGGGATAAAGATTTACATCTGTTGGTCACAGATACTGTACCTCACAATTGCCCTCAGGATCTCGCAACGGTATTTTGGTGCATTCAAATTTCCATCGATAAAATGCAATTGGGCTCGTTGTCCATAGCTTATGCCTGCCCATACCATAATCTCAATGCCATCATGGGGCACTGATCACAATGTTGACATCAGCAAACCGCTCGCCCACACGACACCATACACATGGTCTGTGGTTGTGAGGCCGGTTGGATGTACTGCCAAATTCTCTAAAATGACATTGGCGGCAGCTTAGGGTAGAGAAATTAACATTACATTCTTTGGCAACAGCTCTGGTGGACATTCCCGCAGTCAGCATGCCAATTGCACTCTCCCTCAAAACTTGAGACATCTGTGGATTTGTGTTCTGTGACAAAACTGGCTATTTTAGAGTTGCCTTTTATTGTCCTCAGCACAAGGTGCACCTGTGTAATGATCATGCTGTTTAATCAGCTTCTTGATATGCCAAACTTTTCAGGTGGATGGATTATCTTGGCAATGGAGAAATCGTTACTAACAGGGATATAAACAAATTGCAGCTCATGAAACATGGGACCACTACTTTACATGTTGCGTTTATATTTTTTTCAGTCTAGAGTTGATCCAAACACTGATTTCTACAACGCTGCAGGTCTGAGACCTGTTCCTGTCTCTCTCCTCCCTACACCTGTTCTAAACCAGTTTATCTCAGGCATGTTTAACCAGATTAGAAACAGTAACTACACTACATACTACTGACACTGAATGCTTGTACACCCCCCAAGACACAGAAACAGACAGACACACACACAGGGCTGGCATAATAATCAAATGGAGGGGGGACACAACTTCTTGACTACCACACCTATACAGAGTGAACAGAGCGGTGAATGTGTGTAAAAGAGAGGCAGGTGTGTGGAACGATAGATACACCCTGGCAACACTAATGATCAACAAACCTCAAACTCTAGCCTCAGCTGCCTCACATCCTGTTGACGCACTAGGCAGTAAACAGTGGATAACCTAGCTCAGTATGATACACACATCAAACACACACCTCTTCTGCAGAGACACTTTAATCTCTGAAACAAATCTAAAACCACGAAGCTAAACTGAGACTGAAATGTCTTAAGGCTCGCACATATTGCACCGAATGTGGATCTAGCGTCCGTCTGCCGGTCATTCATCGGGTTGTAGAATAGCCGTGCACTCAGTTTGCAAATTACGTTCAGAGGTGCTAAGTATTCTGGGCCAGCAATAGCTATTGGTGTGTCCGAGACCTTCCAGAAATAAATAAATGCACCTTACAGACATACATGTGATCTTGTGAGTGTTTTGAATAAAGAAAAAGGGACAGAAATAAATGTCGGATGCTTTTGCTTGCATAGCCACATTAGCCAAGCAGTACGTTGATTAATGTCAACGGTGTTAAGGATAAAGCAAGCAGAAGGTTTTGACAAATACAGACATGAAGAGACTGAGCGATATAAGCCTAAACTCACCGAAAAAACAACAGGTATGAAGAAACAGCAAACAGACCTCCAAAGACAACTTATTATGCTAAAAAGCAACCCTACAAAACAGAGATATATAGACACACCTGAGAGGACAGAGGACAGTGCTCAGTATTGGACAGAGTCCAGATATAGGAAAGTGCTCAGTATTGGACAGAGTCCAGATATAGGACAGTGCTCAGTATTGGACAGAGTCCAGATATATGACAATGCTCAGTATTGGACATAGTCCAGATATAGGACATAGTATAGATATAGGACAGTGCTCAGTATTGGACATAGTCCAGATATAAGACAGTGCTCAGTATTGGACAGAGTCCAGATATAGGCCAGTGCTCAGTATTAGACAGTGTCCAGTATTGGACAGAGTCTAGATATAGCACAGTGCTCAGTATTGGACAGAGTCCAGATATAGGCCAGTGCTTAGTATTGGACAGAGTCCAGATATAGGACATAGTTTAGATATA
>NW_019952586.1:0-3519 GCF_002910315.2 Salvelinus sp. IW2-2015
AGATTGTTCTGAGACTGGGAGCTCAGTCTTCTGGTCTGTTTCGTAGCCACTTTCTTGATCTCAAGTTTTATGGTTAAGCAAGGAAATAGTGATACCTTTCATTTTTTTACTAGTTTGAGTGAGAGTACATAGTTATTTGATTTTATCACGTTGTGGGTCCGTATGTTTTGCAGGGTGGTCCTATCTGTATTCAAGGGGATGCTTTGTTATGAGTGTTCTGTTCAATTTTTATCATCAAGCTACACTTTTCAGGACTTTGTGAGAGACGGATGATCTATGTTAAACATAATAAATCTTCAGGAAAATGCTAACATTTGTGTATTATGTTTTGAAATTAATTTAATTTGCATTTTATTCTATATTCCTATAATTTATTTATCATTTCCTTACCAACCAGTAAGAATTCCTGGGTCTCTCATGTCAGGATTTGTCCTTGTTTTAGTTTTTCTTTTTTTAATGAAGCCCTCCGTCTCACCTCAATTACCTGTATAACTGCAACTTTTTGAACTCTTTTTTTACTTCTTTGTATTTATATTAATTAGTACATTCTCTGTTCTCACACTCTACAATCTAAAATATCAGATTTTCTTCATTTAACTCTTCTCTCTTACAAATGGTCTTCAATCATCCAGGAGCTTTGTTCTTTTTAAGGATGCTATCAGGGATTAAAGTTTTTGTTAGTTACCTGCACAATGCTGGGATGGGCTAGTTCAGGACTATAAATTAGTCCAAGGCAGTCTTGTGATTTGGATAGGAGAACTAACTGTTTTGGCTGGCATGTAATTGATTAGATTAATAATGGTAAGATTAGTTCAAGGGATGGTACGGGTCAATCGACCCTCTGTGTGGTCTGGGGCTCCATGAAGATTTTCACCTGTGGTGGCATCACGGTGATGGAGTTCGATTGAGTGAACGGTGAGGGGTGAATCAGCGCAGATGAAGGCGTATCACGGCAGGAACTCTTGTGTTTCAATTGGATGGCGTCTGGATAGTATGAGCGTGGGATGGCCATCAGTCTCTTATAATGAGTGAAACCTGATTTGTTGAGTTAACACACTACGCCGTCATGGATAAAATCCTTTGCAGGCACACGCAAGGTCCCGCCCTGCTTTTAAAGCCTAGTGTTGTTCAGTGTCCAGGCGCTGTTCCGTGAAGTGCCAATTGACATCTGCATGATCCAGAGAGGAATGGAAGAAGTCATGTGCGTCTGGTTATGAGACAAAATGTTAGAGCTTTTTTGGTCATTTAACTCCTCTATCTCGCCGTTGTGGAGTGAAAGAAGAAGTCATGAGTCACCAACCCCAAGAACACCATCCCAAACCATTACAGCATGAGCGTGGAAAACATCATTCTTTCGGGGATGCTTTGCTGCAACCAGGGGACAGGACGGATCGTGCTATTTCTCGTTTAGGAGGGTTGAGGTAATTGATGGGTGCTTTCATTTTTGTTTTTTTTTATCTGGCTTTTATAGATTCTTGGTCCATACATATCCTTCCTCTTCCCTCTTTTTGTTTTTTTTTTAGTAGTATGCATTTATGTTTGAATAGTGGTTCGTTGGCTGTTGCGTCTCAGCTTTTTTTTTTTTTTTTTTTTTTTTTTTTTTTTTTTTTTTTTTTTTTTTTTTTTTTTTTTTTTTTTTTTTTTTTTTTTTTTTTTTTTTTTTTTTTTTTTTTTTTTTTTTTTTTTTTTTTTTTTTTTTTTTTTTTTTTTTTTTTTTTTTTTTTTTTTTTTTTTTTTTTTTTTTTTTTTTTTTTTTTTTTTTTTTTTTTTTTTTTTTTTTTTTTTTTTTTTTTTTTTTTTTTTTTTTTTTTTTTTTTTTTTTTTTTTTTTTTTTTTTTTTTTTTTTTTTTTTTTTTTTTTTTTTTTTTTTTTTTTTTTTTTTTTTTTTTTTTTTTTTTTTTTTTTTTTTTATTTTTTTTTTTTTTTTTTTTTTTTTTTTTTTTTTTTTTTTTTTTTTTTTTTCGAATTTTTTTTTTAGTGTTTGTTGGAATGGATGGGTGGGGGTTGGCATTAAACTACTGTACGATAGCACCGTACAGCCATGGGGCATATAGCTAATGGAGTGTGGTCTCCTTGTAAGAAGCATCTCAATGGTCTCTTGAGTGGCCCTAGCCACGTCGTCCAGACCTGAACCCATAGAAAAGATCTTTGGAGGGAGCTGAAAGGTCCGTATTGCCCAGCGACAGCCCCGAAACTGAGGATCTGGAGAAAGATCAGTGTAGGCGAGAGAGTTGGCCAAATCCGTGGTTGCTGCAGGTGTGTGCAAATTATGGTGCAAAGAACTACCACGGAAATGTATGATCTTGTAATGCAAACAAAGGGTTTCGTGTACAAATATTAAAGTTCGGGCTTTTTCTGATGTATCAAATACTTATGTCATGCAATAAAATGCAAATTAATTACTTAAAAATCATACAATGTGATTTTCTGGATTTTTGTTTTAGATTCCGTCTCTCATAGTTGAAGTGTACCTATGATAAAAATTACAGACCTSTACATGCTTTGTAAGTAGGAAAACCTGCAAAATCGGCAGTGTATCAAATACTTGTTCTCCCCACTGTATATGCTGTTCCCAGTTACCCACCCTCCCCCCTGCTTGTGTGTTTCTCTTTCTCAGCCAGTGAACCTTCATTTATATGCTGTTCCCAGTTACCCACCCTCCCCCTGCTTGAATATCTCTCTTTCTCAGCCAGGTGGCTCAAGATTCCCTTTGTAATTGGACGTCGGGGGGGATGCTTTTAAAACCCGCCACTTGGGGGCAACGGTAAGTGCTTTTACCATCAAGTATGATGCTTGGGTTTAATGCAGTAGGGGCTGCATGAAGGAGGAGCCTCATTAGGCAGAGCTGCATGAAGGAGGAGCTGCATGAAGGAGGAGGAGCCTCATTAGGCAGAGCTGCATGAAGGAGGAGCTGCATGAAGGAGGAGGAGCTTCATTAGGCAGAGCTGCATGAAGGAGGAGCCGCATTAGGAAGAGCTGCATGAAGGAGGAGCCGCATTAGGCGGAGCTGCATGAAGGAGGAGCCGCATTAGGCAGAGCTGCATGAAGGAGGAGCCTCATTAGGCAGAGCTGCATGTAGGAGGAGCCACATTAGGCAGAGCTGCATGAAGGAGGAGCCACATTAGGCAGAGCTGCATGAAGGAGGAGCCACATTAGGCGGAGCTGCATGAAGGAGGAGCCGCATTAGGCAGAGCTGCATGAAGGAGGAGCCTCATTAGGCAGAGCTGCATGAAGGAGGAGGGGCATTAGGCAGAGCTGCATGAAGGAGGAGCCTCAGTAGGCAGAGCTGCATAAAGGAGGAGCCTCATTAGGCAGAGCTGCATGAAGGAGGAGCCTCATTAGGCAGAGCTGCATGAAGGAGGAGCCACATTAGGCAGAGCTGCATGAAGGAGGAGCCCCATTAGGCAGAGCTGCATGAAGGAGGAGCCGCATTAGGCAGAGCTGCATGAAGGAGGAGCCGCATTAGGCAGAGCTGCATGAAGGAGGAGCCGCATTAGGCAGAGCTGCATGAAGGAGGAG
>NW_019952587.1:0-3519 GCF_002910315.2 Salvelinus sp. IW2-2015
GGTCAGGGCTTTGTGATGGCCACTCCAATACCTTGACTTTGTTGTCCTTAAGCCATTTTGCCACAACTTTGGAAGTATGCTTGGGGTCATTGTCCATTTAGAAGACCCATTTGCGACCAAGCTTTAACTTCCTGACTGATGTCTTGAGATGTTGCTTCAATATATCCACATAATTTTCCTGTCCCATGATGCCATCTATTTTGTGTGCACAAGTGCACTAGTCCCTCCTGCAGCAAAGCACGGTTGGGATGGTGTTCTTCGGCTAGCAAGCCTCCCCCTTTTTCCTCCAAACATAACGATGGTCATTAAGGCCAAAAGGTTCTATATTTGTTTCATCAGACCAGAGGACATTTCTTCAAAAAGTTCTGAACGAAAAATTCCAAAATTCCCAATAAACGTCGAATAAACTGGTCAAACTCGGTTGAAAATCCTACTTTAGGATGTTTTTCTCATATGTATCCAATAAAATCAGAGCCGGAGCATTTCGTCGTGTATACGTAACGCATTTCAGAAGACAATGTTAGGTTCCCTGGTGCGCAGTTCAATACTGACAAAAGAGCGGACCTGTCACTCCAAAAGCTCTCATTCGGTCTCAGATCAAGCTAGACACCCCATTCAACATTCTACTGCCTGTTGACATCTAGTGGAAGGCGTATGAAGTGCATACAGATCCATAAATATAAGCCAGTTGAATAGGCAGGCCCTGACACAGAGCCCCATTTTCAGAATTTTCACTTCCTATTTGGAAGTTTGCTGCCAAATGAGTTCTGTTTTACTCACAGATATAATTCAAACAGTTATAATAATAGTAATAATAATATGCATATTGTATGATCTAGAACAGAGTACGAGGCCGTTTAATTTGGGCACGATTTTTCCTAAAGTGAAAACAGCGCCCCCTATTAAGAAGAAGTTAAAGGCACAGTCAACTTGGTGTATGTAAACTTCTGACCCACTGGAATTGTGATACAGTGAATTATAAGTGAAATAATCTGTCCGTAAACAATTGTTGGAAAAATGACTTGTGTCATGGCAAGAAATTTGAGAAATTTGTGGAGTGGTTGAAAAACAAGTTTTAATGACTCCAATCTAAGTGTATGTGAACTGTATATACTGTATATACACTTCAACTGTATATACAGTCGTGGCCAAAAGTTTTGAGAATGACACAAATATTAATTTTCACAAAGTTTGCTGCTCAGTGTCTTTAGAAATTTCTGTCAGATGTTACTATGGAATACTGAAGTATAATTACAAGCATTTCATAAGTGTCAAAGGCTTTTATTGACAATTACATTATGTTGATGCAAAGAGTCAATATTTGTAGTGTTGACCATTCTTTTTCAAGACCTCTGCAATCCGCCCTGGCATGCTGTCAAGTAACTTCTGGGCCACATCCTGACTGATGGTAGCCCATTCTTGCATAATCAATGCTTGGAGTTTGTCAGAATTTGTGGGTTTTTGTTTGTCCACCCGCCTCTTGAGGGTTGACCACAAGTTCTCAATGGGATTAAGGTCTGGGGAGTTTCCTGGCCATGGACCCAAAATATAGATTTTTTGTTCCCCGAGCCACTTAGTTATCACTTTTGCCTTATGGCAAGGTGCTCCATCATGCTGGAAAAGGCATTGTTTGTCACCAAACTGTTCCTGGATGGTTGGGAGAAGTTGCTCTCGGAGGATGTGTTGGTACCATTCTTTATTCATGGCTGTGTTCTTAGGCAAAATTGTGAGTGAGCCCACTCCCTTGGCTGAGAAGCAACCCCACACATGAATGGTCTCAGGATGCTTTACTGTTGGCATGAGACAGGACTGATGGTAGCGCTTACCTTTTTCCCAGATACTCCAAACAATCGGAAAGGGGATTCATCAGAGAAAATGACTTTACCCCAGTCCTCAGCAGTCCAATCCCTGTACTTTTGCAGAATATCAGTCTGTCCCTGATGTTTTTCCTGGAGAGAAGTGGCTTCTTTGCTGCCCTTCTTGACACTAGGCCATCCTCCAAAAGTCTTTGTCTCACTGTGCGTGCAGATGCACTCACACCTTGCCATTCCTGAGCAATCTCTGTACTGGTGGTGCCCCGATCCCGCAGCTGAATCAACTTTAGGAGACGGTCCTGGCACTTGCTGGACTTTCTTGGGCGCCCTGAAGCCTTCTTCACAACAATTGAACCGCTCTCCTTGAAGTTCTTGATGATCCGATAAATTGTTGATTTAGGTGCAATCTTACTGGCAGCAATATCCTTGCCTGTGAAACCTTTTTTGTGCAAAGCAATGATGACGGCACGTATTTCCTTGCAGGTAACCATGGTTGACAGAGGAAAAACAATGATTCCAAGCACCACCCTCCTTTTGAAGCTTCCAGTCTGTTATTCGAACTCAATCAGCATGACAGAGTGATCTCCAGCCTTGTCCTCGTCAACACTCACACCTGTGTTAACGAGAGAATCACTGACATGATGGCAGCTGGTCCTTTTGTGGCAGGGCTGAAATGCAGTGGAAATGTTTTTGGGGGGATTCAATTCATTTCCATGGCAAAGAGGGACTTTGCAATTAATTGCAATTCATCTGATCACTCGTCATAACATTCTGGAGTATATGCAAATTGCCATCATACAAARTGAGGCAGCAGACTTTGTGAAAATGTATATTTGTGTCATTCTCAAAACTTTTGTCCACGACTGTAGTATCGGCACGTGGGAGACCGCAACGTTGGTGTTGGACTGATTCCCATATCAGCCGATGATAATGTATCCCAAATGGCACCCTGTTCCCTATTTAGTGCACTACTTTTGACCAGAGGTCATGCACTAAATATGGAAAAGTAATGCACTATGTAGGGAATATGGTACAATTTAAGACACATGCAAAGACTGGTCTGAGCTCAGTGGTAGGCGAGACCCAACGATAGCTAAACACAGGAATTATGAGCGATGGGCTACTAGCAGCCGGCAGCATCAAACCCATAACTCAAACTGATGTAGCTAGCGTCTCCTATTTAGAAGGAGAGGGGGGGCAGCTCTTTTATGTAAATACACTCTAGAGAAGGGAAATGTGTGGGCAGGCTGGCAGAATTTCATTAAACCCAGTGTTTTTCAGTAAAAAATGATTTTATTTAGTTACTTACTGTCTGTAGTCCAGGCCAAATGGAATTGAGGATGGGGGACTGAGTACTACACAGTGGAATCACCAGGGTATTCTCCAGGCTGACATTTTCTGTCAGCTAAACGGCACTGGAATGGTCAAAAATTACTCTATTATTCCCAATACTTGCTGCAGGACTTACTGTATCTTGAAACATTGTAAAATGAGGCGATAATTGATATGCTAATAATACAGAAATAGTACAATGGTCTTTGGTAAGAGATCCATACTGTCATTCTTAGTCTTGCGTAATCCATTGTTTCACCTGTATTTTTTTATTTTGATCAAACCTTCATCCAACCAGGAATGTTCTTGCGGTATGAAAATGCCAGTCTTTCAACTGATTCATCCCTCTGTTCATACATAATCTTTCCATACC
>NW_019952588.1:0-3517 GCF_002910315.2 Salvelinus sp. IW2-2015
CTTTGTGTCTCTGTCTGTCTCTCTTCTCTGCCTGTTCCTGTCTCTGTCTCTATCCTATCCATGTCCTTGTCGCTCTCGCGTCCTCTATCCCATGTATTCTTTTGTCTCTGTCTTGGTACTCTCTTCCTCTGTCTCTATCCCCGTCTTTCTTTGTCGCCTGTCTCTCTCTGTCTCTTCTGTGTCTCGGTCCCCCTGTCTCTGTGTGGAATCCCCTGCGAGCAGCAGCAGCTGTTGTGCGCTACAGGAGACCCGAGTCCTGCTGAGAGCAGGCTGGCAGACACACCGGCAACGCTGCTCAGCCTACGGAGAGCTGGAGAGGGACAATCTGCTGCTGCGGACAGAGACTCATAGATCTAAGTGGAGGCGGGACGTAGAATGTAATACCGATAAGATGTATGTGTATTGTGGTAAATGTGTGTTTAACCAAACATGTTTGTGAAACACAAGTAAGGAATTTTGGCATCTGGCTGCTTGGCTCAATAGACATTTTCCCTAATTTGCTTGTCGCCTCATGTCTGTTGTTGGTGTGTGTGTGTGTTGGTTGTGTGTGTGTGTGTGTGTGTTGTGTTGTTGGGTGTGTGGTGTTGTGTGTGTGTGTGTGTGTGGGTGGGTGTGGTGTGTGTGTGGATGTGTGTTGTTGTAGGGAGCAGGACACTAGCGGCAGAGGTCGATGAGCTGTAGAATGAACATGGGCCTGAGCGGGGCTTAGGACAGGTGCTTAGACATACAACAACAATACAGGCATTGATACAGCGGCTCGACATTTCCACATCAAGTGGAGTCTTGACGAGGAGGCTTGGGCTCAGAGAGAGCTAAGAGAAGCATTTGGTCAGTTCCAGTTCTGCCTGTCGTGTTGTGTGTCTTTTCAGTAAATTGTTTGATATTGTCAACGACCCCCTCTCTAATTCAAATCAAATAAGATTGAATGCATGCATGGGGTACCACTTGTTGCCAAATGCAAATGCAATTATATATCTCCCCCCCCCCACCCCGTCAGATCTGAAGCACTCTGAGTGTGAGTGGTGAGCGTCGCACTGAGGACCTTCTGGGGAGCCTAAAAGAGAATGCCGAGCTGAGGAGGCGTCTGGAGACCTGCTATCTGAACAGGAGGTCAGGGGTCAGAGGGTAAGTGTCAATCAATCAAAATAGAATGAGTCTGGAGTAAACCTCCAGAGAGCAGGCAAAGGCAACAGTAGCAAGGAAATTAACCTTGAGAAGAATGAGACTCTACACAGGGAACCTTTTGGCTTGCCAGTACATGTATTAGTGTCCAGGCTAAGGGTATGCTTATTGGAGGATCCAACTGTCTACTATATTGCAGCAAGCTGATTTGCCGGAGGTGAGGGAGGAGTGCCTGTCTGGAGGCAGAACATCAGAATACACTAAGAGAGGTGAGGTGATGTGACCGACTGGGTTGGACAAGTCTGTGTTAACCCTCTGAGCTAAAGCCTAGGAGGCACACAAAAGTCTTCAGGTCTAAGAGAATGTTACTCATCACGGGGTGTGGGTTCATAAGCTACACTGACATGTATCTTAGATGTGACTCACTGTGTCGTCTGACATGTATCTAGATGTGACTCACTGTGTCGGATCTGACATGTATCTAGATGTGACCTCACTGTGTCGTCTGACATGTATCTAGATGTGACTCACTGTGTCATCTGACAGTATCTAGATGTGACCTCACTGTGTCGTCTGACATGTATCTAGATGTGACCTCACTGTGTCATCTGACATGTATCTAGATGTGACCTCACTGTGTCATCTGACATGTATCTAGATGTGACCTCACTAGTGTTCATCTGACATGTATCTAGATGTGACCTCATTGTGTCATCTGACATGTATCTAGATGTGACCTCACTTGTTTGTCATGTGCTTGACATGTATCTAGAATGTGACCTCACTGTGTCGTCTGACATTATCTAGATGTGACCTCAGTGTGTCTCTGAATTATCTAGATGTGGACCTCACTGTGTCGTCTGACAGTATTCTAGATGACCTCACTGTGTCGTCTGACATGTATCTAGATTGCCTACTGTGGTCGTTGACTGTACTCTAATGACCTCACTGTGTCATCTACATGTATCTAGATTGACCTCATTGTGATCGTATGAGATTGTATCTAGATGTGACCTCACTGTGTCGTCTGACATGTATCTAGATGTGGCCTCACTGTGTCGTCTGATGGTATCTAGATGTGGCCTCACTGTGTCATCTGACATGTATCTAGATGTGACTCACTGTGTCGTCTGACATGTATCTAGATGTGACCTCACTGTGTCCGTCTGACATGTATCTAGATGTGGCCTCACTGCTGTCTCTACATGATCTAGTGTGACCTCACTGTGTCGTCTGACATGTATCTAGTTTCAACCTCACTGTGGTCTGACATGTATCTAGATGTGGCCTCACTGTGGTCTGACATGTATCTAGTTTCAACCTCACTGTGTCGTCTGACATGTATCTAGTTTCAACCTCACTGTGTCGTCTGACATGTATCTAGATGTGACCTCACTGTGTCGTCATTAACACATGAACTGTTCTTGTCATTGTCTACCCTCCTCTCCAATCTCAGTTTCAGAACGTCAAGAACAAAAATGCCACTTTGAAAAAGAGCCTGGAACTGCTGTTGACAAAGCATCAAAGTATTGAGGAAGAAGGAGAGAAGGAGGAGAGGGGAGAGAAGGAGGAGAGGGGAGAGAGGGGAGTCCAAGGTTCTGAGTCCTCAAGAGGAGAAGGGGAGGGTACTGCCCGGAGAGGGTTGGACAGTGAGAGGGGAGCCAACATCATCAGAACCCAAAGAGAAGCTGGAGTTGGGGCAGAGCTGCTCCATCCTGAAGAGAGAGAGGTGCAAGTAGACGATCAGGTTCTGAAACCTAAAAAGAGAAAAGAAGAAGGTGAGAAGGAGATCGGGAGAGAAAGAGAGCTAAAACATGTAAAAAATGACAAGGAAGAAGATCTCGGGAAGGCAGACATTAACCAGAAAGAGATAGAAGACCCCAACCCAGCCACTGAAGAAGAGAAACTGCCAAAAACAAAGTATGGAGAAGAGAAAGAAAAGTCAGTGGAAAAAGACGTGTGTGTGTTCCCTGGGCCTGACGTTGAGCGCCTGGCCTCAGAGCTCCAGCAGGCCCTGGAGCAGGCTGACAGGCAGGCGTCTGTAGCCCAGGACCTGCGCTCCAAGCTGGGGGAACAGAGCAGGAAAGCCTGGGAGGCTGAGCAGAGACTGGTGCTACTGGAGGCCGAGAGCCAGAGACTGAGGAAGGCTACAGAGAGCCTGGCGGAGGCTAGGAGACAGATAGAGGTATGGAACCAATCACGATCAGACATTCATTATTCTGCCAGTAGTTCCTTGTGCCAGACTCATAGGGCTTTTTTCCTACACATGCAGCTGTCGTAGACAGTTACTTAATCCTTTGTCCATCCATCCATCCATCCATCCATCCATCCATCCATCCATCCATCCATCCATCCATCCATCCATCCATCCATCCATCCATCCATCCATCCATCC
>NW_019952589.1:0-3516 GCF_002910315.2 Salvelinus sp. IW2-2015
GGTTGGGGTTCCCCTCTAGGCAGCTAGTGGATAAATAGCAGTCTTCAAAGAAGGAACTAGGTGCTAATGAACGGGGCCCTGACAGGCTGGCTTTCCCTGGGTTCAGACCCAGCCCTCAATGCCTCCATTCACTGCATCTCAGCCATGGAAAGTGTTGGGAAAGTCATCCCGCAAAAGTTTGCGTGACCTTTTCTAAACTCTCAGTACGTCTTTCTCACCTCAGGCCTTTCAGGCCTTGCCAACGATAAAACTAATCAGCTGACACTAGCGGAGGCTGCAGCAATTTGCATGTGTCAAAATGGCTCCCATTCATTCACAGGCCGGTTGGCAACTCGATGTGGGGAAGGAAACTAACACAACACCCCCTTCCTGCTTGTACCTGTAACCCAGTCACAGCACCTTAAAGGCGCCCACATACTAGGTTGGGTTTGCTCCTAGTAGAACTAGGAGCAAACGTCTGTGCCTCGCATACTGCCTTAAAAGAACTTAGCTTGAAAAACAAGAAGAGCGTCAATATTACTGTTTGTCCTTCCGGAAACACYGTAGCATCAACATAGCCAGTATACACTTCCTCTAAATAGTCAGAATTCATCTAAGATAAATGAAGAAATCTGTAATTAATTTGGATGTTGTTACCGAAGAGATCTTAGTCGTGCAATTTGACATCTAACCAAGATGTTTGTTGCAGTATTTCTCAAGTGAAAAAATGTGCATGAAAATTWGTCATTTTTGGTTGAATGACAACAAACACTTCATWGAAGAATCCTGTCCATAGTTCCCACTCCTAYTAGGAGTAGTACTGTTGACCCATCACCCACAAAGTGATGTAGAATTCGGCTACCGAACTTCCGCTTGCCTCAAGAAATAAATGTGTGCTTGAACAGTTGGAAAACACCCCGCCGAACACCAAAACAAAAAAGTTACAAAATCTATTCATAATATACAGTACCAGTCAAAAGTTCATACACACCGACTCATTCAAGGGCTTTTCTTTATTTTTTACTATTTTATACATTGCAGAATAATACTGAAGACGTCAAAACTATTAAATAACACATATGGAATCATTGAGATAATCATACAAGATCTTTGTATCAAGGTCAAATAAAAGTTCACATGTCCAAAGGCAATTCTGCTATGTGCCAAAGAAAGGTGTGCTTCTCTTGAATGGTTACCTTGCAGACATATCACGCCTAGGTTTTCATTAAACGGTTCAAATACTTTTTTCCTTTAGTAGTTGTTTCTTTCCCAGCGAATCAAAACCACTAAAGGCCTGGATTCACGCATCTGGTCTCTGGTAAAGTAGGTTGAGTTTGGTAATAGTTTTCTATTACTTTAACTGCTTTTTGAATCATCTGCTATTTGGTCGCTACGATTTATCTTGATATTCCGTGTAATAACTCGGAATATAACTTCATCCTGCTGCAGGGCAGAGTAGACTCCTACCTGTGCGATCCAACATTAGGGAGCCAGTTCATATATGCCTTGATGTTTATTCCCACAGGTGCACTTTAAGGAAACTTAATCAGAGAATGATTATTTCTTTACACTATGTCCAAATTACACATACCGATTACACCATTCAATGGTCTTCAACAATTCAAATGAAAATGAACTTTCTTTTCTCTTTTCTTATTTATCTTTCTTCCAATAAGCGAGACTTGACAGGTTTCTTTACTAAACCAAAACTCTTGGGGCATATCTCTTAACCACTCCCTACCTTCAACACAAAACACAACCTTTGGTGATCAAAATAATTAAGAAGGTAAATAATTTCAACAAATTAAGCTTCTAAATTTTAGTATTTCCAATGATTGTTTCAAAAATAGGTGATAAATAATAAAAACCCTGTTATATCTCAGTATTTTCCCAACTTTACTTGTACTTATATATCACAACAATCTTTTTGTTATCTATCTTTATCTTAAGATGGCCTAATATGTTTAGTTGGCGTGAGAAATTGTCATTGTAAAGATTTGAAGCCAATAAGAAATCTCTAGTCCGGAGTTCGTCAGATTCTGATTAAGTTAATAATGGGATTTCTCCATGCTAAACCAAATGTTAATTCTTAGTGTCTGTCATAGCCCTATATCTTTAATCTCTTTTAATGTATTATATCTTGTCGCGGATGAAAGTAAATCCATAACTGCGCTAATTCTTTAGATTCTTTACTGTTTGAACACTTTTCAAAAAACACATGTGTTCTTAGAGGTTAGTTAAAAATGCGATTAGCCCTTGTAAACACGGATGTCTCGAGTTCAACGTCATCCTATAGCACACTTGGCATGTTAATGGTCTTATCACTTTTATATTGTGCCATACGATACTTCTGACTTTACATTCATGTAAAAACGCCTTCTTTATTCTATCAACTGATGTTTTCCATTCTATATGATAAAGTAAGAGAGAAAATGTATACTAGTGAAGAAAGGAAATGAGAATATGACTGTTGTTGAAGTAAGAGTAATATAGGCTGTAGTATCCAGGGTTAGAAATAGGATGAGGATAAAGAACAATAAAGATGGCATAGAACAGTTTTCGGGTGACCGTGTGTTTGTTTTCTTTTTTTTCCCAGCTTTCAATGATTGTAGAAAGGTTAGGTATCGTCTTTAATGATAGATTATGTATGTAATTCATTCTTGCTCACTCTCTCACTCTTTTCTTTTCTGTTCTTGTATGTTATTTTCCCCAAGCATATCATTTGTTTTCCGTGCTTTTTTTTTTTTGTTTTAACAATCTTTTAAACAGGTGTCATGTGACCCGTCACTTTAACATTTTTAGTAAGCTTCGGATGTGAAACAGGTCCAACATACAGGTCTGTAGACACTTGGGTTCACCTTACTTTTACTGTAATAAGCCTACAGGGTATGCTTTCCACCCACTCACATAAAGAAACAATCGGAATTTATAAAAGAGAAGGTAGCTCTTAAGGGCTGGACGCCATACGCGCAGGGCCACGCTTACTGGGTGCTTACGATGTTGCAGTAACTGCTTGTCTAGCCTGCTTGTAAAATAACAGTACTTGTATCAACAGTGACAAGAAATAGTTATGCTAATATTTAGTGGGCAAGGTTTCGCTATCAAATGCAAGGGAAAAATTATTCTTAAATTATATGCAGTGTATAATATACATTTGTGTAATGTGGGTCGTACATTTTGGGTTAATGCAATGCAGAATTTTCTAAGTGTTGCCGAATTCTATCCGCGCAGGCTCCAATCACCCATCACACTACCCCCCTAACCCGCGCCCATTCCTCTTAACCCCGCCCGACAGCCGGTCGCTCTCTGTGGATCAAACCATGTGTTTTTTGTTTGTAGTTGTATTCTGTTGGATGCATTTGATTGTTGTGTTGATTAACGGTGGATAGTTACCTATAACCTTATAAAAACATCTCCTATGTGAACACTGGTGTGTTCTCCCTGTCTGATGCCGTTTATTAACAAACGTACATGGAAATGCATGTTCCACTAGATCACGTCAATTGGTGAGGTGTCAGGTTCTTGTGGTTGGCATTC
>NW_019952590.1:0-683 GCF_002910315.2 Salvelinus sp. IW2-2015
TCTCTCTCTCTCTACAGTGGCAGCTCCACGGATCTACAAGGAACCGGTGATTCTGTCGGGTCCTCAGAACCTGACCATCACTGTGCACCAGACCGCCATCTTGGAGTGCATTGCCACTGGCAACCCTCGACCCATCGTGTCCTGGAGTCGGCTGGGTAGGGCTCTGCTCCCTCTCACTCTACATCACTGTCCCCTCTCACACACCCTACATCACTGTCTAAACCCAATACCAGATCCTTCTACCACAGAGAGTATTGTCTCGTAACATCGATTTGTTATCACTAACCGGTAAAATCAATTTGTTATTGTCACCTTTGTGACACCTTTTAGGATTACAGAAGTGACAGCAAACATACACATGATATAAGACTTCAATGTGGCCTTTGTAATTGGACATTGACTGAATGCTGCCTTAATATTGTTGAGTAGTTCTGTGCTAAATAGATCATCCATGTTTGCTACAGATGAGACCTTCAGCTCTCTAACTCTCCCCTCTTTCTCTTTATCTCTCTCTTCTCCTCCAGACGGGCGCTCCATCGGGGTGGAGGGTATCCAGGTGCTGGGTACGGGGAACCTGATGATCTCAGATGCCAACCTGCAACACTCTGGGGTATACGTGTGCTCTGCTAACCGCCCTGGCACCAGGATGAGGCGTACCGCGCTGGGCAGACTGGTGGTGCAGG
>NW_019952590.1:2458-3515 GCF_002910315.2 Salvelinus sp. IW2-2015
AACATCAATAAAACACACCATATTAATTATATTTAACTCAATCACTTGATATCTCACGTCAAATACCATCTGCCTCAATGTGCCTGAAAATCTCCCAAGTTTACTGATTCTACTTGAATTTGACCAGTCTTTACCTTCTGCAGACCTTTTCAATCTTATGAAGTCAAGTTTAGGGTCAGTCTAGGCTGGCTTTGCATATTATGGGATGCCCTTTCAGACCTCATCTCGCTGGTTGCGTCTGCCTCCTGCCCCCCTCCCCAAACTAATTTGGGGTGCTGGCTGCTGGGGGTCATAAATTGGCTGCACCAGGGGACCACCTGACCAGGACAGATGCAGGCCACAGTTAGACAAAGGCTGCATAGCCACCATCTGTGGTGGCCATTAATGGACTTTTTTGTAGGATTTGATAATAAAACAATTGTAAGAGGAAAATCAAGTTTGAAATGTTAAAGTGGAACTTACAAACAAGCCTTCTTAAACTTCAAATAGACTACAAGAAGCCTTTTTAAACTTCAAATAGACTACAAGTGCATTGCAGGAAAGTTTTTCTGCCACCGGGTGATCAAATTAAGATCCTACATCTGTAGGTTGACAGAGAGAAAAGGAGAGATATAGGGAGAACAGATACAAAAGAAATTGTGAAACAGAGAACTGAAAAAAGATAACAAGATATAGAAACAGAATAAAACAGACAGTGCTAGCAAAGCCCAAGTGCCGGAGGAGGGGGAGCAGAGTGATCGTGCCAGAGTGAGGGATCACCTCTGACCTCCCACCCCTGACCCTCTTCTTGCAGGCCCTAAGGAAATTATGCATGAGATGGTTGGGGGTGGGGTTTGAGTTTTGGTGGTAGGGGGTGGGGCTATGATGGGGGTTTGGGTKCTATAGGCCTATGATTGGCAGGCCTTGATAGAGCAGCGAGACGGTCCCCGCTCCACCTCCCTGGCCGGTGGGGACACTTGTCTTTGTCACAGCTGCAGGCGACAGACACAGGCAAGGCCAAGTTCAGGGGACAGAGGCCACCGAGTGCCAGACAGACACACAGAAGGGCTCAGGACAC
>NW_019952591.1:0-3511 GCF_002910315.2 Salvelinus sp. IW2-2015
GTGTGTGTGTGTGTGTGTGTGTGTGTGTGTGTGTGGGTAAGTAAAGAAATAAAACAACAGTAAAAAGACATTTGAAAAAAGAGTAGCAAGGCTATATATAGACACCTGTTAGTCAGGCCTATTGAGGTAGTATGTACATGTAGGTATCGTTAAAGTGACTATGCATATATGATGAACAGTGAGTAGCAGAAGCGTAAAAAGAGGGGTTGGGGGGGGCACACAATGCAAATAGTCCGGGTAACCGTTTGGTTACCTGTTCAGGAGTCTTATGGTTTGGGGGTAAAAACTGTTGAGAAGCCTTTTTGTCCTAGACTTGGCACTCCGGTACCGCTTGCCATGCGGTAGTAGAGAGAACAGTCGAAGACTGGGGTGGCTGGGGTCTGACAATTTTTAGGGCCTTCCTCTGACACCGCCTGGTGTAGAGGTCCTGGATGGCAGGCTACTTTGCCCCAGTGATGTACTGGGCCGTAAGCACTACCCTCTGAAGTGCCTTGTGGTCGGAGGCCGAGCAATTGCCGTACCAGGCAGTGATGCAACCGGTCAGGATGCTCTCGATGTTGCAGCTGTAGAACCTTTTGAGGATCTCAGGACCCATGCCAAATCTCCACCCCCTCTAGGTGTCGCCCATTTCCCCCATTATCCCCTGTGCATTTATACCTGTGTTTTCTGTATGTCTGTTGCCAGTTCGTCTCGTCTCGTCAAGCCTACCAGCGTGTTTTTTCCCCGTACTCCTGTTCGCGCTAGTCTCTGTTTTCTAGTTCTTTCAGTTTTGACCATTCTGTCTGCCCTGACCCTGAGCCTGCCTGCCGTTCGGTACCTTTCTGACACTGCCCTGGATTACTGATGTAATATTTGGCAAATAATTGTTTAATCCATTGTATTGTATTGTAGGCTATACCAAATTATAGGCTATTCAATTTCAGCTTCCAACATTGATAGTTTCATGTACTATGGGCAAAATATTGTTTCTTGCTGTATTGTTTGTATAGGCTATACCAAACTCATTATAGGCTGGTAGATTTCAGCTTCCAATGTCAATAGTTTCATTTACAATTGGCAATTTTGTAATCAGCAGCCAACTATTAATTAAGTAAATACATAATGAGTGTACACAATTTACCCAATGCTTGCTCCTATCTTGTTGAGTATGTCAAACTGGCCCTGGTCAAGTCAAAAGTACCTTTGTAATTCCTCTCCAAAAAGGCGTAGTTCCATGACCAGCCGATTTGACTCCCCATGCTGCTTTCTGGTCTGCAGCAGCAGCTGGACCCAGAAAGACCTAGGGCGCCGACGGGCGTTTTTGTCCTCAAACAAGGAGCAGTGGCTTCCTAAACTTCGGTCTCAACTAACCAAGTTTCCATCCAACCTTTTTATGTGAGTAAAGTAGGCCTACATGTCGGATAAAAAATGTCATGACAGGACCGATGGAAACATTTTCTTTCCAGATGTTGAAAAAAACAAAATACACTAGAAAAGGTGGGATTTTTTGGTCGGTAAAATTAAATAAATGTCAGTGGAAATGTTTTTAATGCCCATCTATTGACTGACAAGCTAAGTAAACTTGGAGACATGCGATGACATGTTGTGTGGTCCTCCCACTAAAGCATGCAGTTTATTAGGTTACAGATGAAATAAGTTATGMATGTATTTTCATGAGCACTACATCATCACGCAAGTCAGTGGAAACATCTCTGGTGGAAAATGTGCATATTATTTTTATGCAGTATTAGATTATTAGCATGAAAACCTGTCACCAATTGGATGGAAACCTAGCTAYTGTGGTAGATGAATGAAAACTTTTCAGCGAAATAGCCTATATATACATTTCCTGTGAAAATGTCCTTCTCAAATATACCCTAAATACCGCAAAAAATATTCAATATTTACCTTTAAAAAAAATATTGTAGCCATCCCATAAACACAAAGCTGAAAGCTACACATAAGCACCTTCTTCAGTGGTTTATCTACTTCAGTTTCTGTGACACATGGCAAAGCAACATACAGTGCCTGCTGAAAAGTACTCAGAACCACTAAGTTACAGCCTTATTCTAAAATGGATTAAATAAATATAAAATAAATACTTTATTTAACATAAGTATTCAGACCTTTGCTATGAGACTACATGCTACAACTTGATGAGTCCACCTGTGGTAAATTGAAGGCCACTGTACAAGTTGGAAATATCCAAAGCATGCACGCACGGCAGCTAGTCCAGCAGATGTATGGCAGATGAGTTGCAGCAGTGCGGCATTGTATCCCATTGAAATTAAACTATCTTCGGGTACGGGGGCAAGTATTCGGAAGTTTGGATGACTGAGGTTCCAAGTAAACTGCCCTGTTACTCAGGCCCAGAAGCGTAGGATATGCATAATTGGTAGTATTGGATAGAAACACTTATAAAGTTTCGAAAACTGTTAAAATAATGTCTGTGAGTATACAGAAGTCTGATATGGAGGCGAAAATCTGAGAAATCCATTTAGGATTTTTTTTTTTTTTGAATGTGGGTATTTTCAATTGAATGCTATAGAGTTTCAATGGGTTAGGGACCCAGATTGCGTTCTATGGCTTCCACTAGCATGTCAAGAGTCTTTAGACTTGTTTTCAGGATTGTTTTCTGAAAAATGCAAGACGAATGAGAATTTTCTCTCAGTGGACTGATGGAAGAAGCAGAGCTGGTTTGCGGCACGTGACGGCGATCGGCGCCCTTGTTGTTTTTTTCCTTTCTATTGATTGCTATTGTCCGGTTAAAATATTATTGATTTTTAGACAATTGAACTGAGGAATAATTATAACATCGTTTGACATGTTTCAACGAACTTTACCGGTACTATTAGGATGTTTCGTCTGATGTTTTTGACGCTTTGAGCAGTGGATTACTGAAACAAAACGCGCCACAAAAACTGAGTTTTTGGGAATCAAGAGGGACTTATTGAACGAACTAACATTTATTGTGTTGCTGGGACTTGTGACATGCAACATATGAGATCTTCAAAGTAAGTGTTAATTTTATTGCTATTTGACTTTTGTAATTCGCTTTACTTGGTTGTAAAATGTTGTATGCTTTTGTAGCGGGGCTGTCTCAGATTTAATCGCATGGTATGCTTTTCGCCGTAAAGCCTTTTTGAATTGACAAAGCGGCTGGATTAACAAGAAGTTCATCTTTAAGCCAATGTATAACACTTGTATTTGTTATGAATGTTTATTATGACTATTTTGTATTTTGAATTTGGCGGCTCTGCAATTTCACAGGATGTTGTGAGGTGCGTCGCTAGCGTAAGCCTGCGGCCAGACAGGTTAATTTTGCTGGACCAGGAGAGTATTACTGGCTTTGGAGCAGCTAAGTGGGGATCATAATTTGAATACAAATACCTCAGTCACTTCAATAACACCAATATATAAGACTTACAGAATCTTGGAACATGCTACAGTCTCTGGTTGACGAGTCTACGATTCGTAAAACTAAAAGAAATGGTGTTTCATGGAAGGACACCGGAAGAAAGCCACTGCTGTC
>NW_019952592.1:0-3510 GCF_002910315.2 Salvelinus sp. IW2-2015
CCTAATCACAAACGTAACAGGGCCGAGCCCCTCCATGGAAAAATACAAATTCTCATATTACAGAGTCCTGCCTTATAGGATTCTCTTTGCATAATCTAGAGTCCCCTCCCCTCTATATGAAAATAGCTTCCCTTGACTTTTTTCCATTATTATCTTTCATCTCAGAGCTTGCTTGTTAACCCACATCTGCTTTCGTTAGGTATAATGGTGCGGGACCCTTTCATGTGCTAAATAAACACTGCTCAAAAAAATAAAGGGAACACTTAAACAACACAATGTAACTCCAAGTCAATCACACTTCTGTGAAATCAACTGTCCACTTAGGAAGCACACCACTGATGACAATAAATTTCACATGCTGTGTGCAAATGGGAAACAAAAGGTGGAAATTATATGGCATTAGCAAGACCACCCCCAAAAAGGAGTGATTCTGCAGGTGGTGACCACAGACCACTTCTCATTTCCTATGCTCCTGGCTGAATGTTTTGGTCCACTGTTGAATGCTGGCGGTGCTCTCACTCTAGTGGTAGCATGAGACGGAGTCTACAACCCACCACAAGTGGCTCAGGTAGTGCAGTTCATCCAGGATGGCACATCAATGCGAGCTGTGCAAAAAGGTTTGCTGTGTCTGTCAGCGAGTGTCCAGAGCATGGAGGCGCACCAGAGAGGAGACAGGCCAGTACATCAGGAGACGTGGAGGAGGCCGTAGGAGGGCAACAACCCAGCAGCAGGACCGCTACCTCCGCCTTTGTGCAAGGAGGTGCACTGCCAGCGCCCTGCAAAATGACCTCCAGCAGGTCACATACTGTAAATCTTTCTGTTTTTTTGCATACCCAGTCAGAGTACTATTTAGAACTTAGGTAGGGGTATTCAGACAGACCTAGAGAGCTTTCCCGTATTTTTCTCTTTATTCAGACAGTTCAGAATGTAGATCTACTGTGGATGTATAGTTTGTGGAGGGGAGAAAGTGGCTGGGGTTGGGATACAAACCCATGTCACTCCTATGCGTGCATGGTCGATTGCAGCACTACCGCTGCCACACGTAACCAACGTCTTTGATAATGTTGATGACTTTGTGGCGGCAACGCCATATGACTTCAATGGAAAACAACACTGCGTCAGTCATTTTCTGTGTCCTCCTCATAATCCTCAACTTGAACTGAACTTTATCAACAGTCTCTTCGTACTGTTTGTCATACTGTGAGTCTAAGCTCAGCCGCAGTGGGAAATTACTGGGAAAAGAGGATCAACAGTTGAGAATGTCATGTAACCTGAAGACCTCGAATCAAATTTGATTGGTCACATACACATGGTTAGCAGATAATGCGAGTGTAGCGAAATGCTCGTGCTTCTAGTTCCGACAGTGCAGTAATATCTAACAAGTAATCTAACAACTACCTAATGCATACAAATCTAAAGGGGTGAATGAGAATATGTACATATAAATATATGGATGAGCGATGGCCGAGTGGCATAGTGCAATAGAGTGCAATAGATGGTATAAAATACAGTATATACATATGATATGAGTAAAGTAAGATGTCATTGAGGGCAGGTAGTTTGCCCCCGGTGATACGTTGTGCAGACCACACCACCCTTTGGAGAGCCTTGCTGTTGAGGGCGGTGCAGTTGCCATACCAGGCTGTGATACAGCCCGACAGGATGCTCTCGATTGTGCATCTGTAAAGGTTTTGTCAGGGTTTTGTGTGAACTTAACTTTCCACCTTCTCCACTGCTGTCCCTTCGATGTGCATGGGGGGTGCTCCCTCTGCTATTTCCTGAAGTCCACGATCATCTCCTTTGTTATGTTGACGTTGAGTGAGAGGTTATTTTCCTGGCCCTCACCTCCTCCCTATAGGCTGTCTCGTTGTCATTGGTAATCAAGCCCACTACTGTTGTGTTGTCTGCAAACTTGATGATTGAGTTGGAAGCATACATGGCCACACAGTCGTGGGTGAACAGGGAGTACAGGAGGGGGCTGAGCTTGCACCCTTGTGGGGCTGTATGTAATAAGACTTAAGATTTCCTGGGGTAACATTGTAAGAAATAATACATAAAAAAACAAAATAGGACTCGAAGCGAGGCGACCATCTCTGTCGGCGCCATCTCGTTGTTCCAGTTTTTCCTCTGTCAGGATATCCCCAGGCAGGCGGCAATTTCCTCTATACAAATATCTCCATCACGACAGACAAACATCAAGGAAAGAGAATAACATTCAAAGGTTTTTATTTTCCCAGAACTTAATTTTTATTACTAGAAAAACATACTATTTAGTTAACTATCTAGTTTGCATTTCTGGGGGGAAAAAGACTATTCCCTCAGCAGGTAAATCATGACAAACGGGACGATTTGTGCATAGATAAAAATATATATATTTTCACCAACACATCTGATATCCCTACTATGACTAATACTTCAATCAGTCAGGATCTGTTTTGTGGTCACAAAGCATTCTGTGTGGTTCAGCTCGTGGAACTAACAATCCCTTTTTTTCATTTGTGCTTTATTGACAGATAGATTAGAGTGGGAGATAAGTGAGGAGGAGACAGTGAGAAGGGAGCATGCAGCGATTGAACCCTGGTCGCCGGCAGGGAGCTGCATATGTGTACGGAGCCGAAAGTGTTACCACTGGACCACAGATCTTTGCACTACAGGTTGTTTTTAACAAGCTGTTGATTTTACCAGGTTGGATGCAAGATCACTGTGTTGCTCTTCATTTACTTCCTGGCAACCAACTACTACTGGATCCTGGTAGAGGGGCTGTACCTCCACAGCCTCATCTTCATGGCCTTCTACTCGGACACCAAATACCTGTGGGGCTTTACACTGATTGGATGGGGTGAGCTGCTCTGCCGTCTTAGAAACGCATGCAGTCACCCAATCACAACAGCGCTCATGTTGTTGACAGCCACCTGTTACTATAGCTGTCATTCGAAATAGGAAAAGCACTCCGACATATGAGTTTGCTTGTTGCAGGTGTGTGGGGATCATTTTATATCTTAAAGGAAGAAACAAAAATCTCACTGCTCTTGCCAGTATCAATTGAAAGTATTCAGCGTACTGAAGATCTTAAGATCGCAGTAAGCAATCATTGTCCTCTCTAATTACAGGTGTCCCTGCTCTCTTCGTCGCCGCCTGGGCTGTTGTCCGGGCAACGCTGGCAGACGCACGGTGGGTGAGAGTGACACGCCGCCCCCTCCTTCACCTACCATATCCGTGTTCCACATACACATCCAGCAACACACTTTAAGTGGAGGAGCCCATGGCAGCATGCAGGAGCCTGCTGAGATGAACTCGGCTCCCCGCAATCATCTGGTTTGGAAACAGGATCTCCCGAGATGTTGCAGAACTCTTGTTCTCATTCAGTCAGTGGCCTACTTGCCTTATTGTTGCAGCTGCACACCTTTGCCTCTTCTCACAGCCGCTGTGCGTGCGGAGCGCCCCGAGTCACTACACTTTTGTTGCACCTCGACATGCACTGTTTTGAGAGCAGTGAGGAGCTCCTGCAGT
>NW_019952593.1:0-3510 GCF_002910315.2 Salvelinus sp. IW2-2015
TTAAGGTATCTATACTTTACTATTATACTATACAATTTATACTATACAATTGGGTACTTTTTCCACCACTGGCTACTGATATTCAGGTGAGTCTCCTTAAATATTAAAGGTTGYGTGCATCTAAACAAACATCCACRTGCAYCCTCTGCGTCATACCAGCACCTATCGTTAAATAGATATGACCTATGGAATCCCACCTGTAAAAACAGTTTTAGATTTCCATTGAGTTTACATTTCCAATACTGGTTTTTCATCACTACCTTTTAGTTTTGAAAAAGCAAATTGAAATTTGAATTACTGCCAAAGTCATCAAATAGATGACACTTTTTATTTATTAAAGTCCCATTATGGTAACCTTTAAGATACCATAATGCTCCCGAGTGGTGCAGTGCATCATGCACTGCATCTCAGTGCAAGAGGTGTCACTGCAGTCTCTGGTTCGAATCCAGGCTGCATCACATCCAGCTGTGATTGGGAGTCCCATAGGGCAGCGCACAATTGGCCCAGCGTCATCCGGGTTTGGACGGGGTAGGCCGTCATTGTAAATAAGAATTTGTTCTTAATTAACTGACTTGCCTAGTTAAATTAAAACATCATTTTTTTAAGTATTTAGTATTATATTAGGATCCCCATCAGCTGTTGTTAAGGCAGCAGGTGCTCTTCCTTGAAGCAACAATTAAGAAATGCAATCAAAAGGATTCAATTTGTCTCTCTATTTGACTTTCCGTGGTGTAACATGTAATGTATAAATGCCCCATTCTTTGTTTTGAGGGGGTGGGAGGCGCATTCTGATGGTCTTATTTTTATCTTGCTTTCAGAGGTAAGGAATGTCCAGTGGCGATTCTAGCATGTAAAACTTGGTGGGGCAAACTCAACTAAAATGTTTTAGCTGCATGCCAGMAAAGCCATTACACAACACTAAACAATACATTAAATGCACTATAACGGTGACTATAACGGTGACAAACGGTGCCCACAAAGTGTTTGGGCCTACATAAAGTTGTCCCAACACCTTACCACTGCTACACCTGGCTATCAGCGCAGCCTTGTCTATCAGCAAAACAGTTAATTCAACCTCATTTACTGCCTTTAAAAAAATGTTTTGCTGATATGGCTGACTTGCTTAAACAAATGTGGTTTCTACTGACATTTGAGATGTACAAACTATGGCATAAGGGAACGATGAACGGATAAGAGGCAATCCGTAATTTTGTTTAAGACATTAATGAGCGAGCTAAGAYGGACATAGTCAATAKWMMWRWTTGTTCAGCMCTTTTTAAATGTACAGTGACATAATTCAGAACATGGGCCCTTCTTACAGTATTCTCCCTGTACACCAAGTCAGAATCGTAGGATAAATAAAGGGGAGATATAAGCAGACAATGCAAGCTCTTACAATGTTCGATGAGATTTCTCTAAAACAGGCTACATGTGCACTACCAAGTCAGAACAGTAGGCTAAGTTATGAGGGGGAAAAGGACCAAATTATGAAGATGAGGCACATGGGCTACTGACAGCTTACTACACTTAGTATTACTTTCTTAGCTAGAGTATACATATCTCCCTGGCATATTACATAATTTATGCAGCAGCATACAATAAATTTTTGGACTCACAGTTGTGCTGTGCTCACTTGAACAGGAAGATGGAACAGTGGTCCATCTTGTGGGCAAATTTTGTCATGAAACTTTGTCATCAAAGTGCTTTCAAGACAACTGGGAATTCAGAAAAAAACAAGGTCTAATCATGACGTCAGTTATCTTCCGGTCGGAGCTTTAGAAAGAGGCCCGAGATCCCGACTTGGAATTCCGAGTTGGATGAACGTTCAAAACTTTTTTCCCCAGTCAGAGCTAGTTTTTTTCCGAGTTCCCAGTGGCTTTGAAGTCACAGAAGTTTGAGATTTTCAAGTTTCCATTTTTTTTTACATGGCAGAAGTCTTGCTGGATGGACAGCATGGCCAATATATTCAATATTTTCTGGCCCATGGTGATGCGTGTGAATATTGGAGTGGCCATCACAAAGCCCTGACCTCATCCTATAGAAAATTTGTGGGCAGAACAGAAAAAGCGTGTGCGAGCAAGGAGGCCTACAAACCTGACTCAGTTAAACCAGCTCTGTCAGGAGGAATGGGCCAAAAGTCACCCAACTTATTGTGGGATGCTTGTGGAAGGCTACCCAAAACGTTTGACCCAAGTTAAACAATTTAAAGGCAATGCTACCAAATACTAATTGAGTGTATGTAAACTTCTGACCCACTGGGAATGTGATGAAAGAAATAAAAGCTGAAATAAATCATTCTCTCTACTATTATTCTGACATTTCACATAATTACAATAAAGTGGTGATCCTAAATGACCTAAAACCGGGAATTTGTACTAGGATTAAATGTCAGGAATTGTGAAAAACTGAGTTTAAATGTATTTGGCTAAGGTGTATGTAATCTTCTGTATATCTATATATATATATATTTATTTTTTACTATATAGGTTTCTCTGCTCCACCTGCCCTGAATGACGGGTCGCCACTGGGAAAGTCCTTTGAGAATTGCATGTGAACACATTACATTATGTACATACAAGTTTAGTGACAGTAGAGCAGGATGTACTAGATAACAGGGTTATGATCTTCATTATGATTCAATTAACTGTCTTGAGGTCATTTCTATAACTTCACAAAGTTCTGGTGTGTTTGTTCAGTCTGTACAGGGACCATGGAGGATTACTGTGTCTTCAATGTTGCATGTCCTTTTAGGATTTCCTTTACTAATTACTGAGGCAATGCAGATTTGTTTGTTGTTGTTGATTGCTTGGTCAGGTTACACAAAACACACACAAACTGACCAATCGTTCAAGACATTCTCAATTATATGCCCAATCAAATACTTCTCAGCCATAGCCTATACTGTTCACTGAGCAATAACATCCTTACTTCAATAGTGAAAATCTGAAGGACGTTGCAAATAGCCATTTCTGAAAATCTGTTGCTTTGTTAACGTTCTCAGTACAAAGCATGAAGCCCGCAAATCCAATCAGTGAAAATGTTCTCATCAGTTTCACAAAACGGTTATGAATCAAATCAAATCAAATTGTATTTGTCACATGCTTCATAAACAACAGGTGTAGACTAACAATGAAATGCTTAGGGGTCCTTCCAACAATGCTGGGAGAAATAAATATAGAAATAATAGAACAATAATAAATACACAATAAGTAACGATAACTTGACTATATACACGGGGTACCAGTACCGAGTGGATGTGCAGGGGTACGAGGTAATTGAGGTAGATATGTACATATAGGTGGGGATAAAGTGACTAGGCAACAGGATAGATAATAAACAGTAACGGAGGCATATGTGATGAGTCAAAAATGGTCAACACACATATTATGGGTACTATTGGTTCCCTGTTTAATAGCTAACTATTGATCAGTCTTATGACCTGGGGGTAGAAGCTGTTCAGGGTCCTGTTGGTTCATCTGTTTAATAACTAACTATTGATCAGTCTTATGA
>NW_019952594.1:0-3507 GCF_002910315.2 Salvelinus sp. IW2-2015
TTTCTCCTGGAGGTAGTGTGACGATCACTGAGCTTATAAATGAACGATGATGATGATGCGCCCATGAGCCATCGCCTCGTCGGGAACATTTCCCTCAATTTCTCCTCACGCATTGTTTGGTATGCGTCTTAATAACAATTTTCCACCACCATGCTAGGGTAGCTAATGCTACTACTGTACGTGTTGTGTACAGCGGTCAGATGGGTAACAACAGACTGGTGCAACCTGATTGGCTGAACGTTGTACGCAACGTACAGGAGTAGCATTAGCCACCCTAGCATGGTGGTGGGAAGTTTTGTTTTATTAAGACAGAATGCACATTTTCCCCGTTTTGAAATTGTATAATTTCTTTTTTAACTGCTCGCTATTAAAGCTAGTAAAGGAGGAAACCGATGCCTTTGCAGCCACAATGGAAGATGCTTTATGTACTCGCTGGTCACGGTGGAGGTTAGGAGTGCATTGCCCGCTACGCTACCTGCGTTGGGATGTTAAAGACCAGACAACACATACCATTTTAGAATAAGGCTGTAACGTAAACAATTTGGAAAAAGTCAAGGGGTCTGAACACTTTCTGAAGGCACTGTGTGTGTGTGTGTGTGTGTGTATATATATATATCATGACTTCATTGTGTGAATTGTTTGTGTTTGATTGATTGATTGTTAGTGTATATCAATTCCCCATTACATATATCACCATATATATATACATATACAGTATATACACACACATACATAGATACACATACAGTATACATACACACACACACATATATATTTATTTTTATGGCACACGAGACACCCGTCTTTTTCGCGCCCGTCTCAGTTAACTAATCCGTTGCAGAGGCCGACACTAATCCATTGTGGATGCTGCGGGGATGGTACAGTCCAAGAAGAAGGGGAGTGTGGCTGCACAATGCACGTCTCTCTCCAGAATGTGTGCTCTCTCCCGCCCATTTGTGCACATTCATTGTTTCATGACTTCATTGTGTGAATTGTTTGTGTTTGATTGATTGTTGATTGATTGTTAGTGTATATCAATTCTCCATTACATATATCACCAGTAGTACGTTTACTGTTAATTCCTATAATTTCGAATCTACAATGTTTGTTTGGTTATGTTAATGTCTGGTAATGCATTCATTATGAATGTATTAAATAGTTTTTTTCCCTCATCAATTTACACACTATCCCATAATGACAAAGCAAAAAACACTTAACAAATCACATTTACATAAGTATTCAGACCCTTTACTCAGTACTTTGTTGAAGCACCTTTGTCAGCGATTACAGCCTTGAGTCTTCTTGGGTATGACGCTACAAGCTTGGCACACCTGTATTTGGGGAGTTTCTCCCATTATTCTCTGCAGATCCTCTCAAGCTCTGTCAGGTTGGATGGGAAGCGTGGCAGCACAGCCATTTTTAGGTCTCTCCAGAGATGTTAGATCGGGTTCAAGTCTGGGCTCTGGCTGAGCTACTCAAGGACATCAGAGACTTGTCCCGAAGCCACTCTTGCATTGTCTTGGCTGTGTGCTGAGTATCGTTGTCCTGTTGGAAAGTGAACCTTCGCCKCAGTTTGAGGTCCTGAGCGCTCTGGAGCAGGTTTTCATCAAGGATATCGCTCTACTTTGCTCCGTTCATTTTTCCCTTGATCCTGACTAGTCTCCCAGTCCCTGCCGCTGAAAAACATCCCCACAGCATGATYCTGCCACCACCATGCTTCACCGTAGGGATGGTGGCAGGTTTGTTCCAGACATGACGCTTGGTATTCAGGCCAAAGTGTTCAGTCTTGGTTTCATCAGACCAGACAATCTTGTTTCTCACGGTCTGAGTCCTTTACGTGCCTTTTGCAAACTCCAAGTGGGCTTTCATATACCTTTTACTGAGGAGTGACATCCGTCTGACCACTCTACCATAAAGGGCTGTTAGCAGTTGATGTTATTCTTCAATAACACAGACCCCAAAGCAAYTCAGGGGGAGAAAAATATATTTATTCAAAGAGAACAAATCATAGCTATGCTGGAAAGTGTCGATTATTCCCTGTTCAGTGTAGAAAACACTGAGAACAAGGAGACAGGATATAGGTTATACCCAAGCCTAGCCTGTAATTGAGCAATTAGAGTTCCTTGCAATATATTTGGGCCAATGGKCAAATACCCCGTATCCTGTTTTAGGCTCAATGTATATACAATTTGGACCAATGAGAAATTGCCACATGTAGCTATGAGTCCCAGACTGGAACCCCTACACATATTCTAAACAGATGTTGAACTGAAAAACATCCTGTGTCCCTGACCCATTTAATCTTCAGTTCCCCATTACAGAAAAACAACTTTTTCCWTTGATCGGTAGTTCTCTACTCTGTGTATTTATCTGTAAATATTCTAACAGGCTGATTGGTGGAGTGCTACTGAGATGGTTGCCCTTCTAGAAGGTTCTCCCATCTCCACAGAGGAATTCTGGAGCTCTGTAAGAGTGACCATCGGGTTCTTGGTCACCTCCCTGAACAAGGCCCTTCTCCCCCGATTGCTCAGTTTGGCCGGGCGGCCAGCTCTAGGAAGAGTCTTGCTGGTTCCAAATTTCTTCCATTTATTAAGAATGATGGAGGCCACTGTGTTCTTGGGGACCTTTAATGCTGGGCAAAACTTTGGATACCCTCTCCCAGATGTGTGCTTCGACACAATCCTGTCTCGGGGCTCTACGGAAAACTCCTTCGACCTCATGGCTTGGTTTTTGCTCTGACACGCACTGTCAACTGTGGGACCTTATATAGACAGGTGTGTGCCTTTCCAAATCATGTCCAATCAATTGAATTMACACAGGGGGACTCCATTCAAGTTGTAGAAACATCTCAAGGATCATCAATGGAAACAGGATGCATCGGAGCTCAGTTTCAAGTCTCATAGCAGGGTCTGAATACTTATGTAAATGAGGTATCTGTTTTTTATAAATGTCCCAAAAATTCTAATGTTTTTGCTTTGTCATTATGAGGTGTTGTGTGTAGATTGAGGATATTTGTTCTTTAATCCATTTTAGAATAAGGCTGCAACATAACAAAATGTGTAAAAAGCGAAGGGGTCTGAATACTTTCCAAGTGCACTGTATATATTGTATGCTGATGATTGACTAAAACAAATCTTGTTCGACCAACATTCTGTCAAACAAACAATCGACCAGTCGACTATTTCGCTGACCCCTGTTATTAAGCACACTTTCGACCAACTCTGTCCCTGGCCCCAGTTTTTAAACACACATTAGACCACAGGCAGCCGGTGGCACCTTAATTGGGGAGGATGGGCTCATAGTAATGGCTGGAATGGAATTATTGGAATGGTATCCAACACGTGTTTGATACCATTCCATTCACTCCATTCTAGACGTTATAATGAACCAATCACCTCTGCAGCCTCCTGTGCTTTAGACCAAACACTGTCATTGGCCCCTGTTGTTAAACACACTTTAGACCAAACACTGTCATTGGCCCCTGTTGTTAAACACACTTTAGACCAA
>NW_019952595.1:0-3505 GCF_002910315.2 Salvelinus sp. IW2-2015
CCCACATTGTTCATATACACGAGAAAAGACGTCTTTGTAGAATGTGTCTGGAAGTGAGTTGATGAGAGAGAGTATTTATTTATTTCACAGTGATAGATAAAAATACAACTGAATATGAACAAATCGTTCTGTTTCAGTAATTTCGTTAGTTGTCACCAATTCTTTGATTTCTCAGAAGCTTCTTTACACCTGATGCTGTTTTCCGACCCACAGCCACCTTAACGTCCTCTGTTGACCTTTAATTATCGCGTTTTTACTGTCCCTTGGCTGTTGGTTAGGCTGCTAAAACATTTAATAATTTCCTATCATACACTGTAAGCCTGGGGTACCTAACACGACCTTACTTTGAGTTGTAACTGCAATGTGTGTACTGTACAGTATTCTCTGTCCTCAAAACATTGTTTTGTGTCTAGTAAGTAAACCATTCTCCAGAGCCACCAGGGCAAAGCGTCTTCTTCCCGGTGCCAGATGAGATCGAACACGTTTTCACATCTGGGCCAGGAGGGCACCCCATCTGCAGGTGCATCTGCACCGGTATAACAGTAACAAAGACTCCCTCATGCCAATTAGCCAGTGAACATATGGCCCGCTGATAGCTAGTCTAGTAGCAAAAGTTTACCTGAATGTTCTACAAAGTGTGGACACAGGAGGTTTTAGATTGGGGTTTTTTCCCGCACTATCAGTATGGATGGACCTCGAGTCTAAAGGGTGACAAGATTAATTGTTTCATAGCCACCGATCACAGTTGAGCCACACTCTACTATTCTTGGAGTGTTTATTCTCGACACGACTTGTCTAACACTGTACATGTGAGGCAACACTGGCTTCAAATAGTATTTGAACCTTATTCAAAATATATTTTTTTAATTAACTGCTGCTCGTTCCGCTGCCTGCCGCAATGGAACCAATGGGCAGTCCCAAAAGTGCCCGCCAATCTAGCACTCCTGTCCGTTTCCTGACCTTATTTCCCTTATTTTGTATTTTTAGTATGGTCAGGCGTGAGTTGGGGGGGTTGTCTATGTGTGTTTTCTATGTTGGGTTTTTTTTGTTCGGCCTGGTATGATTCTCAACGAGGACAGCTGGTCAATCGTTGTCCCTGATGAGAATCATACTTAGGCCAACCGGGGTTTCACGTTGTGTTTGTGGGTGTTTGTCTGTCCGTGTATGTGTTGTGCCACACGGGACTGTTTGGTCGCGTTAGATTCTCTTTTCTATTTTGTTTTCGTTTTAGCTGTTCAGTTTAATTGTTAATAAAACATGGTGTGGAAGAGTTTGATTTTTATGTTAACAGTATGTCGAGAAATGTACAAAATTCGTTCAACAACCCACACTGACCCCGAAGCTATTTTCTCATGAATATGATAGAGGCTAGTATTCCTCTGGGTTCTGGCTTTTCACCTCTCTTAAAACTTGGAGGCTGCCTATGGTCGGATTCATCAAAATGTGCATAAACAAACACATTTGCATACTTTCTACCCAGAGGCTAGACTTTGACTGCTTGGTGCATTATATGTAAATCTGTAAGTCAATTCATCATAATTATTTCTTTGTCTGTCCTTTTTTACCCTTTTTTTTCTCTCTTCAAGGTTTGCGTAAGGTTAGTTTCATTACAGTGTGCATACACTTGTTCTCTAGGTTACTCTATTATGCAGTAGCTGAACTATGGTGCATTGTATGCCTCATGTGTAATCAACCTCTAGACTCCTCGTAGTGGAAGCACTATGAGATTGAGAACTTAGATCCTTTCGATGTACTGTAGGGGCTTCTCTGTGTCCCACCTGCCCTAAAATTTCAGAAGGCGATTTAATAAGCAGGGACATGACACATCTTTCTTTCATTACCTAAAAGGGATTGGCGAGGGATTATTGTGTTTTTCCCTCCCTTAAGTACTCTAGGCTTTATTAACAATGGTAATTGCAATCAAATCAAACTTTATTTGTCACATGCGCCGAATACAACAAGTGTAGACTTTACCGTGAAATGCTTACTTACAAGCCCTTAACCAACAGTGCAGTTCAAGAAGAAGAAAATATTTACCAAGTAGACTAAAATAAAAAGTAACACAATATGAATAACAATAACGAGGCTATATACAGGGGGCACCGGTACCGAGTCAGTGTGCGGGGGTTCAGGCTAGTCGAGGTAATCTGTACATGTAGGTGGGGGCGAAGTGACTATGCATAGGTGACAAACAAACAGCGAGTAGCAGCAGTGTACAAAGGGAGGGGGGGTCAATGTAAATTGTCCGGTGGCGATTTTATGGATTGTTCAGCAGTCTTATGGCTTGGGGGTAGAAGCTGTTGAGGAGCCTTTTGGTRCTAGACTTGGCGCTCCGGTACCGCTTGCCGTGCGATAGCAGAGAAAACACTCAATAACAAGCCCTTTGTGTGAAAGGTGAGCTTTRATCCTCATCTCTCTTTTTTTAGTTGCCATTATCGAACTAAGCTTCTCGATTGGAGCCTTCTTTCTCCTTTCACCTCCTGACCAATCATAATTTAGTCAGGTCAAGTCATATGTGGTGCTTAAAGACCAGAGCAGTGTGTATTCCAATGCCCTCTGAATCATCCTCCTGTAATACCTTACTTTAAGGACATTGGAGGAAATTCAAGCTCATTTGAATTTAGGTTGTAGTAGTTTGACTCGCGCTCCTTCTTGCAACTGCCAAGATTAACACCCGTTTCCAATAGAAGTCATTATCTTGACCTTTGATTTCAGCATGACTCCATAAAGCACATAAAAATAGGTGCAAAAAAGAAAAACATTGAATGTCAACACTCTTTCTCTCCCTGCATGAGTTGCTCATTGATCATGATACAGTTCCCATACAGGCTTTCGGCAGTSTTTTGGAAGGTTACTTTATGAGCAGTCAAAAGAGCAGTGTTTTGCATCTTTTGGTCATATCTCAACAGCTAGTCCTCTCGGGATAAGATAAGGCACTGCTGTCTGACATGAAATCAAGTGCCTTCAGACTTAGTGCGAGATGAATAGGCCCAAGAGCACAGCGGCTAAGCACGCGTACTGGCGACACCGTGCGCTCTCCACCGCATAACACCGGGTGTCTGACCAGTACGACCGCCCCTCACCTCCACGGTAAAGCACGAGGGAGTTGGCTCAGGTCTCCTACCCAGCTTTGCCACATCGCGCGTGTGCCCCCCCCCCCAAGAAATGTTGGGTCTGACTCTCGGCGCCCCCAACCGCCGTCCGCCGCGCTGCCTCCTCATATCAAGCCGCCTCTCTGCGCTTCACTGCCGGTCCAACGTCTGCCTTGGGACGCGCGATATTCCCTGGCTGAGCCGCAGGTCCTTTGCCGTCCAGGGATCTCTTCCCAAGTCCAGGAGTCCTGGGTTTTTTGGCCGCTGCTGCTGCTTTGCTACCCTTCCCACCTCTGCTTGGTCCTTTGGTGGTGGTCGTGTCTGTTACGATAGACATTTTTCTTCTCCTTCCTCCTCGGACGAGGAGAGTACGAGACGGATCGCGACCAATACGCAGAGTGGAAAGTGTCTAA
>NW_019952596.1:0-3503 GCF_002910315.2 Salvelinus sp. IW2-2015
AAGAGAGAGTATTCATATGAAGGTGTTGAAGAGGTAGTTGAGGGGAGGTATTAAAAGTTAGAAGGCAAGGTATGAAAACATCACTATGTGTCTGATAAATGTATATGCCCCAGTGGGTGACAGTTGAGAGGGTATGTTTTTTTAGAGCATTATCAAAATACCATTGAGAAATGTAACAAAGAGATTATTTATTTATTGCTGGGGATTTTAACTGCACAGTCAGCGATTTAGATAGAGAATGCACCAAAGAACCGTCATATAGGCCTCTAGGGGACTTGTTTTTAAAACGCCTCATTGTAACACATGAACTGTGTGATATTTGGCGGAGTCAACATGGAGGAACAAGGCAGTACACCTGGGCGCATGTGAGAGAGAACATCATCTCTATGGCRAGGTTAGATAGGTTTTATTGTTTTGAGCATCAATCTCAGGTCTGTAAATCAAGTGTGATAACCCCAGTGGGATTTTCTGATCATTGTTTAATAACAGAGGTGGTGTTCATTAACGATGTAAAACCCAAAAGTGCATACTGGCATTTTAATATAACTTTATTGAGTGATGCTCACTTCAGMAAATGTTTCAGTTTTTTCTGGGAGAGGTGGAGGTCTCAAAAGYCCAGTTTTGTATCCCTTCAACAGTGGTGGGATATAGGGAAAATCCAGATTCAACAATTCTGTAATCAATACACGAGGAATGTCACCAAGGATATCACCAGATCAATGAAAGCCCTAGAGTTTGAAATAGTGGAACTCATGACGTTGGTTGAGACCACAGGAGATCGAGGCCATACTCAGGCCCTCAAGAGGAGAAAAGGTGCATTGGCAGACCTGCTGGGTATCAGAGCACAGGGGGCATTGGTGAGAAGTAAGTTTCAGGGAATATCTGAAATGGATGCCTCATCCAAATTTTTCTTTGGTTTAGAGAAAAAGAATGGACAAAGAAAAATTATTCATTGTCTCAAATTAGCTGTTGGACAAGAGCTCACTAGCCCTAGTGAAATTAGAAAGAGGGCAGTAGAGTTCTATGCTGAGCTCTACAAGTGTGAGTACAAAGAGGATAAAACAGTGACACAGCAGTTCTTTGATGGGCTCCCAAAGGTGGCTGCAGAAGCTCAGGTTGAGCTTGAGCAACCATTGTCTTTGCAGGATTTATACACTGCATTAAAAGGCATGGAAAATGGAAGGGCACCAGGCATTGATGGGCTTCCCGTTTACTTTTTTAAGTCCTTTTGGGCTATGTTGGGAGAGGATTGGCTAGCAGTAGTTAATGATAGTTTAACCGGAGGGTTACTACCAATAAGCTGCAGAAGGGCTGTCCTCACCCTACTGCCCAAAAAGGGTGACCCTAGGGAGGTGAAGAACTGGAGGCCGGTGGCTTTATTGTGCACTGATTATAAGATATTGTCAAAGGCTTTGTCCAACAGGCTGAGGGAGGTGATGGGGCAAATCATACATACGGACCAGTCCTACTGTGTTCCTGGCAGGCAGATAGGGGATAACATTTCTCTGATTCGTGATTTTTTGGACGTCTCTAGGGCTATTGGGTTGGATGCTGGTCTAATTTCAATTGATCAGGAAAAGGCATTTGACCGAGTTGAACATCAATATTTATGGCGTTTGGGTTCAGCTCTGGTTTTATTGCCATGATAAAGGTGATATATGGTGACATTGAAAGTGTATTGAAAGTTAACGGTGGTTTGAGTGCTCCTTTTAAAGTGTGTAGAGGTATTAGGCAGGGATGTTCTTTGTCAGGAATGTTATATGCCATTGCTATAGAGCCACTACTAAATAGCATTAGAAGTCGCATTGCAGGGGTGTACCTTTCAGAGGATATTCCTCCTATTCGTCTCTCAGCCTATGCTGATGATGTAGTTGTGTTAGTGAAAAATCAAGCGGAGGTGGATAGTTTGAGTCTAATGGTTGATCGTTTTAGGGGAATATCCTCTGCAAAGGTAAATTGGGAAAAGAGTTGTGCTTTACAGATTGGAGAATGGGCTGGAGGGATCATGGCTTTGCCAGGGGGGCTAGAATGGTGTAAGGGAGGTTTTAAGTATCTTGGAGTGTACCTAGGAGATGAGGGGACTATGGAAAAAAATTGGAGTGGGGTGGTTGAAATGGTGGAAGGGAGGATGAGGAGATGGCGTTGGTTATTATCTCGTATGTCATATAGGGGGCGCACTATTATAGTTAACAATGTGATTGCCTCTGCACTGTGGCATCGGTTGTCAGTTTTAGAACCACCATCTGGCCTTCTGGCTAAGATACAGGCAATTATTGTGGATTTCTTTTGGGATAAATATCACTGGGTTCCACAAAGTGTTTTGTATTTGTCAAAAGAGAAGGGGGGACAAGGTCTTGTACATCTTGCTAGTAGGGCTGCTGCTTTCCGGTTTCAGTTTATTCAAAGGTTGCTTTATGGACCGGAAAATGTGGTGTGGAGAGGGGTGGCAGGTCTTGTATTACAGAGGGTTGGAGGATTAGGTTTAAAGAAGGCTTTATTTCTGGTTGATAGTAGCCAGATTTCTAGGGAGGGAGTACCTCCGTTTTACAGAGGCCTTCTCAGAGTGTGGAGCATAATGAAGGTGTCCAGACGAACTTCAGCGGAGTCAGTGCATTGGCTGTTGGAGGAACCTCTGGTGTATGGGGCAAGACTAGATTGTACAACTGCAGCTCTTCCACATTTCTCCAAGATTCTGGTGAAGGGCAAAATCATCACCTTAAAACAGTTAATGGCCATGGCTGGGCCCGCCTTAAGAGGATAGGGTGCAGAGTTTTCACTTAGGGAAAAATAGCGTGCGCAATTTCAACTTCGTGCTACTCATCCCCAGAATATAAGATATGCATATTATCAGTAGATTTGGATAGAAAACACTCTGAAGTTTCTAAAACTGTTTGAATCATATCTGTAAGTATAACAGAACTTATATAGCAGTCAAAACCCTGAGGACTAACTTTTTTCTTTTTAAGTTCCTGTATGTTCAATGGTTTGTTATGGGCAAACCAGAATTCTAATCACTATCCACGTAGTTCCTACTGCTTCCACTGGATGTCGCCATTGTATGGAAAAAGGTTACGGTTTTTCCTTAGTTAACAGAGAAAGATATTGACCCGGAAGTGGAGTGACGTCGTGTGTTTATGTTTGAGAGTTGAGCAAGACTTGAAAAGTTCCGTGAGTTTGTTGATATCCTGTATTGAAAACAGATTGACCAGTCTTCAATTTGATCGATTATTAACGTTTACAAATAACTTAAGTTGTATTACAAAAGTACTTTGAAATGTTTTGGCAAAGTTTAGAGGTAATTTTTTAGATATTTTGTCGTGATTTTGCGCAAATTGAACGCTGTTTTTCCTGGTACAACGGCGCCAAATAAATGGACAATTTGGATATATATGGACGGAATTAATCGAACTAAAGGACCATTTGTGATGTTTATGGGACATATTGGAGTGCCAACAAAAGAATCTCGTCAAAGGTAATGCATGTTTTATATTTTATTTCTGAGT
>NW_019952597.1:0-3501 GCF_002910315.2 Salvelinus sp. IW2-2015
ACCGTACCTCTGTCTCTGTAGACGAGCAGGCATGGAAATGTCACGGTCTGTCGTCATGACAGTGAGCAGTCCCTCCCCAGCACTATAACAACTCAGGTGTAAGCTATGCAACCGGGGTCATTTCCCCTCTCTCTCCCTATCTATCGCTCCCTCCTTCTCTGGATCTCTCTCTCTCTCCTCCCTCAAACTCTCCCTCTCTCTATCGCTCCCTCCCTCTCTATGGCTCTCTCCCTAGCATCCTTCTCCTCCCCCTCTCTCCCTACACCGCAGCAGCGTACCTCTGCCTGCACTGATATCACCATGAAGGACACTGCCTTTTGTTTTATACAGGGAAAAGCTATCAATCCACAAGTCAGTGCTTTCAGACAGACATAGAGATAGGGATTTTGTGCCTTTGCGATGTTCGTCCACCACCCTGCCCTGCGCTCGCTGCTCAGTCTATCTATATTTATAGAACAATGTTCCTCTATGTCAGGATCCCAATGCATAATGAAACACAGTAAATGGATCCCTGCTATGTTTAGGTGGGCTGACCTCCATTAGAAGGCAATAGCAAGCGTGAAAAGTAAAAAGAGCACGCACACACACATATATACACACACACACATACACAGAGAGAGAGACACAACTCACACACATTTACACAAAACCAAATGTGTGTCCTTGATTCTTGAATAGAAATACCAATACATACATTATATGACCAAAAGTATGTGGATACCTGCTCGTCAAACATCTCATTCCAAAATCCTGAGCATTAATATGGAGTTGGTCTCCCCTTTGCTGCCATAACAGCCTCCATTCTTCTAGGAAGGCTTTCCACTGGATGTTGGAACATTGTTGCGGGGACTTGCTTCCATTCAGCCACAAGATCATTAGTGAGGTCGGGCACTGATGTTGGGCGATTAGGCCTGGCTTGCAGTCGGTATTCCAATTCATCCCAAAGGTGTTCGATGGGGTTGAGGTCAGGGCTCTGTGCAGGCCAGTCAATTTCTTCCACACTGATCTTGAAAAAATAAAATTTCTGTATGGACCTCGCTTTGTGCACGGGGGCACTGTCATGCTGAAACAGGAAGGGACCTTACCCAAACTGTTGCCACAAAGTTGGAAGCACAAAATCGCCTAAAATGTAATTGTATGCTGTAGCGTTAAGATTTCCCTTCACTGGATGTAAGGGGCCTAGCCAGAACCATGAAAAACAGCCCTAGACCATTATTCCTCCTCCACCAAACTTTACAGTTGGGACTATGCATTCGGGCAGGTAGCGTTCTCCTGGCATCCGCCAAACCAAGATTTGTCCGTTGGACTGCCAGATGGTGAAGCGTGATTCATCACTTCAGAGAACGCGTTTCCACTGCTCCAGAGTCCAATGGCGCCGAGCTTTACACCACTCCAGCTGATGCTTGGCATTGCACATGGTGATCTTAGGCTTGTGTGGGGCTGTTCGGCCATGGAAACCCATTTCATGAAGCCCCAGACAAACAGTTCTTGTGCTGACGTTGCTTTCAGAGGCAGTTTGGTACTCGGTAGTGTGTGTTGCAACTGTGGACAGAGAATTTTTAAGCGCTACGCGCTTCAGCACTCGGTGGTCTTGTTCTGTGAGCTTGTGTGGCCTATCACTTTGCGGCTGAGTCGTTGTTGCTCCTTAGTATTTGTACTTCACAATAACAGCGCTTACAGTTGACATGGGCAGCTCTAGCAGGGCAGTCATTTGACGAACTGGCTTGTTGGAAAGGTGGCATTCTATGACGGTGCCACGTTGAAAGTCACAGAGCTCTTCAGTAAGGCCATTCTACTGACAATGTTTGTCTATGGAGAATGCATGGCTGTGTGCTCGATTTTATACACCTGTCAGCAATGGTGTGGCTGAAATAATTGCAAGGGGTGTTCACATACTTTTGTATATACAGTTGAAGTCGGACGGTTACATACACCTTAGCCAAATACAAATACATTTAAAACTACATTTTTCACAATTCCTGACATTTAATCCAAGTAAAAAATTACCTGTTTTAGGTCAGTTAGGATCACCACTTTATTTTAAGAATGTGAAATGCCAGAATAATAGTAGAGAGAATGATTTATTTCAGCTTTTATTTCTTTCATCACATTCCCAGTGGGTCAGAAGTTTACATACACTCAATTAGTATTTGGTAACATTGCCTTTAAATTGTTTAACTTGGGTCAAATGTTTCGGGTAGCCTTCCACAAGCTTCCCACAATAGGTTGGGTGAATTTTGGCCCATTTTGGTGTAACTGAGTCAGGTTTGTCGGGCTCCTTGCTCGCACACACTTTTTCAGTTCTGCCCACAAATTTTCTATAGGATTGAGGTCAAGGCTTTGTGATGGCCACTCCAATACCTTGACTTTGTTGTCCTTAAGCCATTTTCCCACAACTTTGGAAGCATGTTTGGGGTCATTGTCCATTTGGAAGACCCATTTGTGACCAAGCTTTATCTTCCTGACTGATGTCTTGAGATGTTGCTTCAATATATCCACATAATTCTCCTTTCTCATGATGCCATCTATTTTGTGAAGTTCACCAGTCTCTCCTGTAGCAAAGCACCCCCACAACATGATGCTGTCACCCCCATGCTTCACGGTTGGGATGGTGTTCTTCGGCTTGCAAGCCTCCCCCTTTTTCCTCCAAACATAACGATGGTCATAGATACTTTTGTACCTGTTCCCTCCAGCATCTTCACAAGGTCCTTTGCTGTTGTTCTGGGATTGATTTGCACTTTTCGCACCCAAGCACATTAATCTCTAGGAGACGCGTCACCTTCCTGAGCGGTATGGCGGCTGCGTGGTCCCATGGTGTTTATACTTGCATACTATTGTTTGTACAGATGAACGTGGTACCTTCAGGCATTTGAAAATTGCTCCCAAGGATGAACCAGACTTGTGGAGTTCTACAATTTATTTTCTGAAGTCTTGGCTGATTTCTTTTGATTTTCCCATGATGTCAAGCAAAGAGGCACTGAGTTTGAAGGTAGGCCTTGAAATACATCCACAGGTACACCTCCAATTGACTCAAATGATGTCAAATAGCCCATCAGATGCTTCTATAGCCATGAAATCTTTTTCTGGAATGTTCCTAGCTGTTTAAAGGCACAGTCAACTTAGTGTATGTAAACTTCTGACCCACTGGATTTGTGATTTAGTGAATTAATCTGTCTGTTAACAATATGTGTTGTTAAGTCCGCTCTGGTCTTGGCACTTGTACTCTAGTCAACAGTTCCTAGCCTACATGATGAGATTATTATGGACAAGAGCAAGATCATTTTTATTTGTCAAACGGCAGCCAAGCATCGATCATCATGTCACCAGAATCATCAGACCATCGATATTTATTGGAAAGGAGCATCAAGATCATTGTGTAATCTAATCCAGGCACTTGTCATCTCCCGTCTGGATTACTGCAACTCGCTGTTGGCTGGGCTCCCTGCCTGTGCCATTAAACCCCTACAACTCATCCAGAACGCCGCAGCCCGTCTGGTGTTC
>NW_019952598.1:0-3500 GCF_002910315.2 Salvelinus sp. IW2-2015
CGCGGCGGCCTCGAAGTGCTTATCGACCCGGTTACTCTTAGGAGTGGATCGGTCGTGTCTGTACGGGAACGCAAGGAGGTGGAGGGAGGAGCTGCGGGTCTTAGTGCACGCTCGTTTTGCCGGCTCTTGGCTTCGTTTCATTTGGGGGCGTGTTGTGGTCGCTCCGAATAGGAATTGCGAGAGTCCGAATTGTAGTTTGTCGAGAAAGAGACGACGTAAGCCGGACCGCGAGTTCCTCCGACCGAATCATCCGGCGGACAAGGTGAGTCAGGATACACTGGAGACCGTAGTGTCAGAGGACTGGGCAAGCTACGAGTTATCACGACCTGGTAGGGAAAAGTTCACACGCGGACAAGTTCACAAGCAGAGTATTGTGTTACTAAGTGGGGACTGCCGGAGAAATAATAATGGTCTCAGGCCGTGCCGGGGGTTAGGGAGACCCTGAGGTGTTCTTTAGTTAGTTATGGAAAGAGTATCCGGGAGGCCTTGATGGGATTACCTCTGAGATGTTCCAATTCAAAGCTGCGGCATCGCTGTAATGTTGAGAATGGTTGGGCTAGTAGTCGTTCTGTGCCGTCTATATCTTCTGTAATATGAAACGTGGGGGTATTGTGTTATAATAGTTATGCTTTACCTTTGGGCACAGAGCATGGGCAGGGTTGGATGGTCAGGAGCTTGCGTTGCCGCGCGCTAGGTGTGTGCTGCTCTCATGTGAGGCGGGAAGTCGAAACTATGGGGTGTTAGTAGCCTCCGTTCAGGCCTACAATAGCCTCGGCACACTATAGACGACAGGGATGGATAGACGTCAGGCATGAGTAGGATTAAAATAGAAGAAGGTAAGTGATATGATCTGACCAGTGGATCCGACACCAACCCGCTCTACCATCACTTATGTACACACGCAGACCGGGTCAGGATTGGCAGGACATATGACTGCAACTTTCATAGAGGCGCCACGGATCAGAGTAAGGTGGGGCAGGGGGCAGAGAAGCTTAGGGACCAGAACAGTTGGCCCTGTGCCTTTGATTACACTCCTAGACTAGGAACATGCATGCAACACGTTTTTGAGAACAAATAGAGGCTAACGAACAGAGCAAATACAGATTAGTCTCTATCTTCTTTCTCTGTACACACCATACACAACGACGCACTACCCTGGCACACGTCACATCCCACAAACCAGATCCACTGAAACACATGGGGCACCGGGTCCACAGTCGCGAGTTCATGCTGGAAGGACGGTCAGACCAGAGTGAAGAGGCGACTGACAGGACGTAAGCTCTGCCAGGTCAGGAGTTGCCAGCGAGAGACAAAGCCATCTCAGACTGGAAGTAAAATGAAAGATGGCAAAAGAGACACAGACTAGTACTAGGAGAGAGAGGACTCCGTCCATAAGACAACAGCATACCAGGAGTAACTGCTTCACATGTTGAGTGTGAGGGACTTGGGTGTTCTTGTTGGTAACTGGCGATTTACATGAAGCTGCCCATTATGAGGACTTGGTGAGGCACTCATGTTTCAACATGAGGAGCACTACTAAATGTACTATCCTCACGACTTGCCTCAGGTTGTCGCACAGGGCATCCCACTTGCTTTCTATTCCTGGCATTTCTTAGAGCCAGTTAGTGCTGTTCTGTGAAGGGAGTAGTACACAGCATTGTACGTGATCTTCAGTTTCTTGGCAATTTCTCGCATGGAATAGCCTTCATTTCTCAGAACAAAAATAGACTGACGAGTTACAGAAGAAAGGTCTTTGTTTCCGGCCATTTTGAGCCTGTAATCGAACCCACAAATGCTGATGCTCCAGATACACAACTAGTCTAGTCTAAAGAAGGCCAGTTTTATTGCTTCTTTAATCAGGACAACAGTTTTCAGCTGTGCTAACATATTTGCAAAAGGGTTTTCTAATGATCAATTAGCCTTTAAAAATGATCAACTTGGATTACCTAACACAACGTGCTATTGGAATACAGGAGTGATGGTTGCTGATAATGGGCCTCTGTACGCCTATGTATATATTCCATAAAAAATCTGCAGTTTCCACTACAATAGTCATTTACAACATTATCAATGTCTCCACTATATTTCTGATCAATTTTATGTTATTTTAATGGACAAAAAAATTGCTCTTTCAAAAACAAGGACATTTCTAAGTGACCCCAAACTTTTGAACGGTAGTGTACATGGACCAGAAGTCCAACCAGGAAGRACATCATCATCCTCATGATGAAGGCTGGGTGCTGGGAAGACCACCAAGGTCCTGGAGAGAGAGGGAGGGAGAGAAGAGAAAAGTGGGGATACAGACTTCAGATAATCTCTTGTGGCCATATGGCTCTGAGTCAGAGCTACTGCCCAGTCATACACTGTCAGAAACTCTACCTAGCACATCCATTCACTAGAACACAAATGATCCACATGTTAACAACAACAGATGCGCTAAACAGAATTAAAATCTGACCTTTCGCAACACTTTCTTATTTCAGATCCAACCACACAAGCCGGTGGCAATCTGGTTACTTGTATTTTTTAACCAGGTAGGCCAGTTGAGAACAAGTTCTTATTTACAACTGCGACCTGGCTAAGATAAAGCAAAGCAGTGCGACAAAAAAACAACAACACAGAGTTACACATCGCAGTCAGTAACACAATAGAAAATCTGTATACAGTGTGTGCAAATGAAGTAAGGAGGTAAGGCAATAAATAGGCCATAGTGGCGATGTAATTACAATGGGAGTGATAGATGTGCAGATGAGGATGTGCAAGTAGAAATACTGGTGTGCAAAAGCAATATGAGGATGAGGTACATAGTTGGTTGGATGGACTATTTACAGATGGGCTGTGTACAGCTGCGATCGGTAAGCTGCTCTGACAGCCGATGCTTGAAGTTAGTGAGGAAGATATGTCTCCAGTCATTGGCAGCAGAGAACTGGACGGAAAGGCGGACAAAGGAAGTGTTGGCTTTGGGGATGACCAGTGAAGTTTATTTGCTGGAGAGCGTGCTACGGGTGGGTGTCGCTATGRTGACCAGTGAGCTGAGATAAGGTGCAGCTTTACCTAGCAAAGACTTATAGATGACCTGGAGCCAGTGGGTTTGGCGATGAATATGTAGTGAGGACCAGCCAACGAGAGCAYACAGGTCGCATTGGTAGGTAGTATATGGGGCTTTGGTGACAAAACGGATGGCACTTTGATAGACTGCATCCAATTTGCTGAGTAGAGTGTTGGAGGCTATTTTGTAAATGTAAATACAATGTATTTTTACATTGTAAATGTAATGCAGTTACTTTTCTGTCATTCTGGCTGCACTTTTTGACGACTACGGCTAACTGTATGCCGTAGTTGGCTAGCTAGCAAGCAAGGGATAAGAACGTTGGAATGTTGGCAATGGAACACTTAGAACAACCACGTCCATAGATACAGAACAAAAAGACTGAACGACTGGGTCGCGTCCATAGATACAGAACAAAAAGACTGAACGACTGGGTCGCGTCCATAGATAC
>NW_019952599.1:0-3500 GCF_002910315.2 Salvelinus sp. IW2-2015
CAAAACCAGACTGAAGACAGCTGTGTATACATAGGTGTTTAGCGACCACAGTTGATACAAACCACCACCAGAGCTGTCAGAAAAACCCTTCCTCAAGTGATTCACTGTAATAATAGGACTCATCAATTAATAAACAGATGTTTCTCAAATTCAAATGTGTAAATTCATTTACGAGGTCCTAATTTATCCCTGGCGGTGCTAGGAACTAAATATCTTGAAGTGTTGCACAAAATTTATAATCCTTCCAGAACCTGATGAACTACGAAAACAGACCTTGATTCTAATTGAGATGTCTACTAAACAGTTAACAATTACTCAATAGCAATGCTGTACACATTATACCGTTTTAATCTTCCATGAAAAAGGTGATACGGAACAATAAGGAAAACAATAAGGTATTTGGTGTAATTAAAATATTATGAAAAAAGACACAAAGAAGAAATAGTGTTTTCAAATAAATATATCACAAAAATCAAGCTGAGACCATATAACACGGTTGCTGACAAGATGAGTAATACAGCTTATGGACCGGAAGTGACGTTTCCACAGCAGGTTAGGAGAACATTTTAAAGCTAACACTTACTCTTATTGCTAACCTTAACCTAATTAATCTAAAACGCTTCTGAGTAAGAACTCCTAACCTGCACGTAGTTACTCCTTACCTGCTGCTTAATTTCATCCTAACCTTGCAACTAAAATTAATATTCCGGATATAGCTTTATTCCAGCATAGTCAATATCCCATTAAACATTCTGTGTTATGATATCAACAACATTTGGCAAAGAGTTAAACCATTGTTATCACGGCCCTGCCTAACATTATCCACCAGTAAAAGTCTGTCTTTTTACATGGACAACAGAAGTATATATAGCTTGTACAGTTATCTAAATAAATAATTGGTTTATAGCCTGAATATCCCAATAAGTTCTGTATTGTCTGTCGCTTTCCCTATGCAATATTGAACTGTCATCTCCTCCTTCCCTCCCATATATAAGTAACCTATCTGTATCTGAGAGTCTAGTGCATCCCTCTGAGAGCCTGGAGACGTAGAGAAGAGCACTCCCACCTGTTCAGCGCTTCAACACACAACATGTCCCTGGCATCTCTTGCTGTGCTGCTGACTGCAGCTAGCCTCCTGTGAGTCCTGAACTATCTGGATACAGTATACATTGTGTTGCTGTGATACATGATGTGACCGAACTGATTAGCTTATCTGACCGTCATTCTTCTCCTCCTCAGGTGTCCAGATGTCAGGTTGTACTCAACAGGCGAACCAGTCAGTCCAGGGACCCGCATGGGATCCCCAACACTCATCTTTGCCTGTGTGGAATCACTCTAAGCAGTAACTCAATATGCATCTGGATCCGGCCACGGCACCATGGAAAAAGGACTCTGAATGCAATAATTTACTGATTATTACTGACAGCTTATAAGAGAACGCCCAGGTAAGTACAGGATCGAATACACTGCATCGAAGGACAGCGCTAATTATCTATCTGCACATGAGCCGTTGAAGTCAGAGGAGCTGCTGCAGTTAATTATAGTGCTTAGAGACTCACTATGGTTAAACTAAATGAGAATAGCTGTACAAAAACCATCTGGTAGGGAAAGGAAGGACGTTCAAAAACACAACAAGACACACGTATGGTATGAACCCAGTAGACGATGACTAAGGGGACACAATGATGGATACAATTCTAATGATGTATAAAATAATAACACAATGGATACACTGTAAATACATGGTGCTAGTGTGTTGGTTGATGCACCAACAGGGGGACTCTCTCTCCAGAATGATTAAAAATAAAGACCAGTATTTGATGAAAGGCTCTGATAATCATTTTATTGCATGAAAAGTATGAATTTGGATGTTTGATTGCAAAAATGCTTTAGTTTGTCAAACGATGAAGTAGTGTCTTAAATATGTTTCATCCACCACAAGTAATTAACTAATGCTGTTAATCTAGTGTTTCATATTTACCCCCCTTTCAAAAAGATAACCGAGAGGGTCCTCTGAGTTTTCAAGAGTGTTAAAGGTTGTGTCCAGTAATAGTTGTAGATGGTCCTGCAGTGTTCTAACCCTCTTATACACTCCCCCCCTTTACGTCAATGATAACCTGGTTCTTCCCTCACTTAAACCGTATCTGTCTGTCCTAGTAAGCATCCCACTATGTCCTGGGGAGTAGAGAAGAACAGCTCCCACCAGTTCAGCTTCAACACAAACCATGTTCCCTGCATCTCTGCTGTTGCTGATGCTGGCAGCTGTCTCTTGTGAGTCTCTTGCGATTTTGGAGGAAAGACAAAACAAAGAAAATTGCCTGTAGTATAAAACTGGCTTCAACACAGCTACTAGAATTGATATAGTGTAAGTGTAACATGTTGCTATTTTGTGTATTTGACATTGATCATTATTTTCTTTCCCCAGGTGTACAGAGTTATTAACTCACTCAGCCAGCCTCTATGACTGTCCAGCCAGGTCAACTACTGACCACATCTTGTAAGGTCTCATATTCTGTTACTAGTGTTACTACATTCTGGATTCGACAGCCTGCTGGGAAAACATTGGAGTGGATTGGATATATCAATAATGCTGGAGACACGGCTTATAAAGATTCACTGAAAAACAGCATCACATTGTTTTCAAAAGGAGTCTGCAGACTGAAGACACAGCTGTGTATTATTGTGCTCCCCTCCACAGTGATACAAATCAGCACCAGACCTGTACAAAAACCCACATTCTGGGTAGATGATGTGAAGGGACTCATAAACACAGAGATTTAGTTTACTTCTCAGTTGCAGTTTAATGTTCCTGAATGTATACATAGGAAATATGTAAACAGATGTTTCATCTGATTCCCTCCATTATGAGCAAAACGTTCACAAGCACCCACTGTATGAAATCCATACTTATCACTGGTGACATACAAGATCATCTATTAAGGACCATGATGGAAATTAATATCTGACTTCTAATGTAAATAAATAACTGGAGTCCACTATCACCTCTGTCTTGTGATGCAAAAATATTGGCAATAGGTTTGGCTAGTATCAAGAGTCATCCCACTGGACACAAACTGTCAGAATCAACGTTGTTTCCATGTCACTTTGTTTAAAACTATTTTTTTTTCCATCTGTTGACATTTAAACAAGGTGGAAAACTGATTGGATTTGCAAGAAGCCATCAATGTAAAGGAATTTCTGGAATTTTTGTATTTTCTTCCAACTTTTAACCAAAATCGTAGTTATTTTTGTGTGTGTGTTTGAATTCACGTTAGATGACAACTGAATATAGGGAGAAGAGGCATGTGGGGGAGGATGGGAATAGCAGTCAACCTTTCTTTCATAAAACTATATAAAAACTTTTCTTTGCATAACTATGCCAGATTTTTATTCAATATCTATTGTACTAAGCTAGATTGTTACTAGTGATTAATAGTTTAACCCACTGGCGCACAGACGTCAGTTTAATTTGTCTCGATTTGATTTACATCTTGATTAGT
>NW_019952600.1:0-3498 GCF_002910315.2 Salvelinus sp. IW2-2015
GAATAAGGGTTTCATATTTGGGAAATGACACTCTAATTGTTTTATATTTTTACATTTTGTCAGAAATGCAGCTCCGTTTCAGGTTCTGCTGTTGTGCAGTGGTTGCACAGCCTTTCCTCTACTGGGAGCCAGGTTTTCCTGTGTCTACCTTCTCAATGGCAAGGCTGTGCTCACTGAGCCTGTACTTTGTCAAGTTTTTCTAAGGTTTGATCAGTAACCATGGTCAAATAGTTAGCCACAGTGTACTGTCGATTTAGGGCCAGATAGCACTGCATTTTGGTTTGTTTGTGCTTGTGTTTCCCAATAAGCAATGTAGTTTTGTTTTGACTGTGTTTGTAATTTGTTTATTTCTGATTGATTGGATGTTCTGGTCCTGAGGCTTCAGGGTGTTAGAGAACAGGTTAGTGAACTCAGGACCAGCTGGATGAGGGGACTGAGGCTTCAGTGTGTTAGTAGAACAGGTAGTGAACTCAGGACCAGCTGGATGAGGGGACTCTCTCTTTTGCTCAGCTCTTGGCATTGCAGGGCTTGGTAGTGATATGTGTCACGTGTAGTTTCCAAAACTGAATTGCTCTTTCTTTAGTTTTTATTATTAATGGATATTGGTCTAATTCTGCCCTGCATACATGCGGAATGACTCGCTGTCTGACTCGCTGTCTGACTCGCTGTCTGACTCAGACTCTGTCCGTATAATTCATTTTTGTTTGTCTCGAGTGTGATGTCTGTCTGACTGTCTCTTTCTCTCTACCCCCAGTATGTCCTGGTCGCTGTGGGTGATGTGATCGTGGCCAGCGCCCCGGCCTTCCTGTGTGATGCAGAGGTTCATGAGGTCAATGTGACGGTCAGTGGGAACCTGACCATACTAGAGGTGGACGGGTCAGCCTGGACAGAGTCACACCACACGCGACAGGAGACGGTTGACCTCAGTCTGCCTTCAACCACCTTTTAGAGTGTATGACGTGAAGGGCTCCCCGGTGAGTTAGACGGGTAAGAAGGGCTCCCGGTGATTAGACGGGTATAGAGGCTCCCCGGTGAGGTAGACGGTATAGGAGGGCTCCCCGGTGAGGTAGACGGTATAGAAGGGCTCCCCGGTGAGTTAAGACGGGTATAGGAGGGCTCCCCGGTGAGTTAGACAGGTATAGGAGGGCTCCCGGTAGGTAGACGGAATAGGAGAGCTCCCCGGTGAGTAGACGGGTATAGGAGGGCTCCCGGTGAGGTAGACAGGAATAGGAGAGCTCCCCGGTGAGTAGACGGTATAGGAGGGCTCCCCGGAGGTAGACGGGTATAGGCAGAGAGAGACATGCAACAACAACACAACTCATTACTCAACTGACACACCACACACACAGTTTCGCCATTACCATTAACCACTTCAACTGGTGTCATTAATTTCAGTTTTGACCCCTGACCTGTGACCTCTAACCCCTGTACCAGACGTGCCCCTGGTGTCGACCCTGGTGTCGTCTTTCTACCGCGGCTGCATGGAGGTGACGATCAACGGCCTGGCTCTGGACCTGGACGAGGCCTTCCACAAAACACAACGACATCCGCTCCCACTCCTGCCCTCTGCTGGGGGGGCCTTGTGACCGCTGCAGTCCCCTTCAGCCCCGTCCTCACTGGAGTCGGGGAAGTTGCCCCTAGACACTGATCTTGGGTCAGTTTGACATTTCCCCCCAACAAATGGTTAAGGTTAGGATTAGGGGGAGTGGAAGCTGATCCTAGATCTGTAGCAAGGGAAACTTCACCCCGTCCACTACAGTCCACCATAACCCACAGGGCCTTAACCTAAGCAAGGAATGAGTCCCAAATAGCACTCTATTCCCTATATGACCCTATGGGTTCTGGTCAAAACTAGTACACTATTTAGGGAATAGGTGCCATTTGGGATTTACCCAGGAGCTGGCCGAGTGGCCAACCCTTCTCCCGACCAACCCTTCTCCCGGACCCAACCCTTCTCCCGACCAACCCTTCTCCCGACCAACCCTTTCCCGGCCAACCCTTTTCCCGGCCAACCCTTTTCCGGCCAACCCTTTCCCGGCCAACCCTCAGTCATTCTACTCTCAGCGTGATTGAATGTAGGAGCAGCACTCTCACATCCGAGGTTACAGATGCCTTGCAGAATTCAGTGATATCTTGAAAAGWAAAATCCAATATCTCACACTGCTCTTGCCAGTATCTTTTAGTGTAATAAGCTTATGTATCGGCCTCACGGCRTTCGTCAGAGCTAACGGTGATCAAACTGGATCCATAAGTGGAATAGCTGGCAGTACTCCAGAAGAGGTTTGGTAAACTGACCCAGTCCCTTGTGGAACAAAACCTAATAAGGTGTGTGGGGGTGTATTCAGTAGCACAAGGCTTTGTTGTTGTAAAACTTGCACACCATCGCAGGTAAAAATGGACTGAGTTTAATAAAAACATCTGTTCGGTGCTTTCCAACTTAATGCAAACTTAGTTTACCTGCAATTTAGCTCTGCACACTGCCTACAGATTACAACATYGGGCTAGGCCTTCTCTTAATATGACCCCATTAAAAAAAACTTCCTTACCCTCCCAAACCATGCTTCTAGTCCTCTACAGTTACATCCACCCACCCTCAGCCAATGAAACACTCCATAATGTCCCCCTGTCACATGCCCCTCCCTCCTTCCCTCAGTATCACCAATCAGCACACGCCAGGAACACACTTTAAGCCAATCAGATGAGGCTAATTAACATGCAGTAACCAATCAGACACACAGGGGGAGGGAGCACTGCTTCACCACACTGAGCTACTGAGAGAATAGGAGTGTAAGCGCTGTAATATACTGTATGTGTAAATAATGTGACTAAATGCTTTTTAGAAAAAATACGAAAGAAAGAAGAAAAAAAACGACCTCAACGCATCAAGATAATCATCCAAAACGGTTTCACTTCTCTAAAGAATGTCAGAAGAACAAAGAACATAATCTTTCATTATTTCATTAGGCCAGAAAGGGCTGCGGTATTTCCTCCTCTGGGATCTAGAGTTTCTGATGAATTTCACAATGGAGCGGTCGATGGAGGTTTTCTCTTCTGTGTTATTATACTATAGGTTTGTTMGGCTGGTGATTTGTTCACCTGTCTTTTTAGTCTTTACATCCCTGATCACATCAATTCAGTCTGTTTGAAAACTTAATAAAGATGATGGCATGGAGTTTTAAAACTGGTTGTGGAGAGATTTATTTTTAGTATATTTTTTTCATTGTGCTGCTCATTATGTCTTAGCCCAGTTTGACCATGATAATGTCCCAAATGGGACCCTATGTAGTGCACTAGTTTTGAACAGGGCCCTGGTCATCAGAGCTGAACACTGCAACTACATCACATGACCACTAGGTGGAACCAGAAGCGTAATAACAAATCGCATGCTTCAGTCAGTATTTTTATAATGTAAAACATTTTAATACCGGGATCCCACCACAGTGAGAGAAGTTGGTTCACATTTCAAACATTTGGTTCTCTCAATTTATGTTCCAGTTC
>NW_019952601.1:0-3495 GCF_002910315.2 Salvelinus sp. IW2-2015
GTTAGAGAGATAGGTAGCTCACGAATCACACTTACCAGCACGAATAGAGGAGATTAGGTAGCTTGATAAAGACCTCTATTGGTAGGCATGTGGCTGCAGGGCAAATAAAGTGACATGTAGCTTGAGAAATCATACTTGCAGTGGAGGAAGATTAGGGTAGTTTGTGTAGAGTCTGTTCAAGGATCTGATCAGAGGACACAGAGAGAGACACGACACAGAGGACACGGACACAGACAGATAGGAGCAGAGACGAGAGACACAGACAACAGAGCGAGCACAGACACGACACAGACAGATAGACAGAGACAGAGAGACACGAGACAAAGAGGACCACAGAGACACAGAGACCACAGAGACAGAGAGACACAGAGACAGGAGAGCACAGACCACAGGCGACACGACACAGGACAGATAGAGACAGAGACAGGAGACACAAGCACGAGACAGAGAGACACAGAGACCGGACACAGAGGACACAGGACACAGGACCAAGACACAGAGAGAGACCAGAGCAGGCACAGAGACCAGAGACACAGAGGACACAGAGACAAGAGGGACAGGAGAGACAGGAGGCGGAGCAGAGAGGACACAGCGACACCAGAGACAGCAGAGACACAGAGACGAGGACAGAGAGACAACGAGCACAGAGACCAGAGACAGAGACACAGAGACACAGAGACACAGAGACACAGAAGACAGAGAGCAGAAGAGACAGAGAGACAGAGGAGAACACAAAGACACAGAGACACAGAGACAGAGACACAGAGACAAGAGACACAGAGACAGAGAGACAGAGACACAGGACAGAGGAGACAGAGAGACAGAAAGACAGAAAGACACGAGACACGAGACACAGAGGACAAGAGACACAAGAGACACAGAGACACAGGAGACACCACAGCGACATTTGTATTGTTTATTTCACTTATTTAATATATCTACCTGCACTTTGCTTTGGCAATAGTTAACACATGGTTCCCATGCCATAAAGCCCCTTGAATTGATTGAATTGAATGAGACAGAGAGACAGAGAGACAGAAGAAGAAGACAGAGAGACAGAGAGACGAGACAAGAGAGACAGAGAGACGAGAGGACAGAGAGACAGAGAGACAGAGAGCAGAGAGACACAGAGACAAAGAGACACAGAGACATAGTCCGAGCGGACGGGCATGATTTTCCAGTTGAGTGGTGGGCGTTCGCATGTTTGAGGGGAGGCGACAATCTGGAAGAAGCCAATCAATTAGCAGATTCATAAAGTCGTTACGACAGAAGAAAAGCCCCTCGTTTTTAACGGATGATTCACGAGCGCTGGGGAAATCGATGGCCAACAGCTGGTGCCAATCAGGCAAAGGTTCAGAGGTAAGAAGCTGGTGTAATTGAGGCTGTTTTGCCCTTGATTTAAAGATGTCCTAGCGACTGTCTCAGCGGCTTAGTTAACTCAGTGGCTGTCAGTAGAAAGCACATAGCTCCTGGGGATGGGTTAATAGGCACAACACAGCAGCTCAGTGAACTACTGGAGCATGGAGCTAAAAACGAGGTGAATGATAAAAAATATTGGTCTAGCCTGGGATAGAGATGGAAGTACATGTTGTTACAGAAACCTTAGAGACGGGTTTTTCAACCCTCCATCTCTCTATCTTCCTCCTCTCTCTATCTTCCTCCTTCTCTCTATCTTCCTCATCTCTCTCTATTTCCTCCTCTCTCGTATCTTGCTTCCTCCTTCTCTATCTTCCTCCTCTCTATCTTCCTCCTCATTCTATTCTTCCTTCTCTCTCGATCTTCTTCTCTTCTCTATCTTCCTCCTCTTTATTCTTCCTTCTCTCTGCGATCTTTCTTCATTCTCTATCTTCCTCCTCTCTCCTATCTTCTTCTCTCTCTATCTTCCTCCTCTCTATCTTCCTCCTCATTCTATCTTTCTTCTCTCTCTATCTTCCTCCTCTCTCTATTTTCCTCCTCACTCTATCTTCCTCCTCTATCTCCTCCTCTTCTATCTTCCTCATCTGCTCTCTTTCATCCTCAATCTGCTCTATTTTGCCTTCATCCTTCTACTCTTCCTCGCTCACTCTATCTTCCTCCTTCTCTCCCTCTACTCCTCTCTCTATTTCTTCCTCTCTCTATCTTCCTCCCTCTTCCTGCTCGTTCTTCTCCTCTATTCTTTCTTTCCTTCTCTAATCTTCCTTCGCTTCTCCTTCTTGCCATGCATTTCGCTATGCTTCCTCCTTTCTCTTGATCCTCCTGCAGTCATACACCGCGGCTGATTGCTGGCTGCTACATCTCACTGACAAGAGAAAGTAGCATTTCCCTACCACACCACCACACACACACACACACACACAACGACCACACACGACACACACACACAACACACACACACACACAGCAGCACAGCACACACACACACACACACACCACACACACACACACACACACACACACACACACACACACACACACACACACATACAGCCAGCCAGCCAGCCAGCGAGGGCTAAATAGATTCAGAAGTGTGGATCTCAGGGTGCCTGGAGAGGCCAAACATCGTGGATGTCAGGGTGCCTGGAGGGGCCAAACAGTGTGGATCTCAGGGTGCCTGGAGGGGCCAAACAAGGTGGATCTCAGGGGCCCTGGAGGGGCCAAACAGTGTGGATCTCAGGGTGCCTGGAGAGACCAAATATGGTGGATCTCAGGGTGCCTGGAGGGGCCAAACAGTGTGGATCTCAGGGTGCCTGGAGGGGCCAAACATGGACGCTGTGTTTTAGCCAACATCCCAAATGGCGTCCTATTCCCAAAAGCAGTGCACTATGTAGGGAATAGGGTACCAGGGACCATAGGGTTCTGGTCTAAAGTAGTGCACTATGTAGGGAATAGGGTACCAGGGGCAATAAGGTTCTGGTCTAAAGTAGGATATTAAGGATATTTTCATAACCACACGTTTCTCTGTTACTTTCATACTCCCTGTCTTATTTTCTCTCTCACTCGTTCACACACACACATGCAAACACATGCTGGCACAAACACACACACACAAACACAGATACATATGCTCATATGCACACAGACACACACAAACACACACAGCCATCCTTCCACACAGCCATCCTTCCACACAGCCACCCTTCCACACAGCCAAAGGGCAGGTATCGGCATCTCTGGCCCTGGCAGTACACGGGTCTCATGGCTTCTGTTGTTCTACAGAGAACAACATTGCATTTAGGCTGATCGTAACGCAAGCTCTGCCTCCCTGGCTCTCTGTGCCTCCTCCAGGCAAGAAACACTGACATTACCTGACCTCTAACCTGCTCTGTGTGGAGGTTGGAGCAGAGCCCTGGAAACACAGATTAACTCTCTCTATCTCTCTCTCTCTCTCTCTCCCTCTCTCTCTCTCTCTCACTCTCACTCCCACTCTCACTCTCACTCTCACTCTCTCTCTCACTCTCACTCTCACAAGATAGCTGTCAGTTCTGTAATCCCAGGTTCCTGGTATGAGAGGGGAAC
>NW_019952602.1:0-3494 GCF_002910315.2 Salvelinus sp. IW2-2015
AGAGAGCGAGAGAGTAGGGGAGAGAGCAAAAGAGGGGGAGAGAAAGAGAGAAAGGGGGAGGGGTAGCTGTGTCACTCTGCAGCCCAGAGACTGCAGGAGAGAGAGGAGACCCAGCTGGTCCTGTATCCTTCATGTCCAAGAGCCCAAGACTGTGTCAGTAATTCATCCACTCTGAAAATGGCTGCCTCTCCACCAGGGAGAAGATACACATGTTAAGCAGCTTTTCTCTTTTTAGGCTTATCACAAAATGGGGATTTTAAATCTGACCACTGGAGTATTGCGAGCTAAACTAATTGATTTCCAATTAAGCTGTGCCAATACAGTTCCCTCCGGACTGTGATTATATAGTACCCACCATAGAATAAGAATGTTTCTATTCTATTCACCTCAGAACAATCCGTCTGAACTTGACTATGTCTGATGTTTCTACAAATTGAGCTCGCAGCCGCAAAATGACAATCATCTCGTGATGGATATAAAAAGGAATGAAAAAGCACCGGGAACCAATTATCAAATAATAATTTCCCCCTTTTCAAGATGCATGAAAAAAATGCTCATACCGTATCTGAATAGGGCTATAATCTCGCTATTGGTTAAAATGGCCGCACTGCACTATTTGGCTCATATAAAAGCTCCTATAGGTCTCCCAGGCAGCAGTAATTGAGATCAGATGCGTGATACGTCTCTGACCTGGGCTCTGACTGTGACTGAGTAACCTGGAAGCATTTATTTTATGGAATAGATGTTTAGTTAAGAGCAGCAGCGTAGCTTAATGAGTCTGGACCCAGGCGGCCCGGCCTGGTGATGAATATGATTGGTGAAAGCACTGAAGGCTGGTTCCTGAGTCCTTCCTTCCCCCTGGATCAGGTTTCAGATTAGCAGACTTCCTGTCCAGTTGGTGAGAGAACCGAGTGGACTGACTCTTCAGTTTTAACTGATGGTTTCTGGTGGTGGTGGGGAGCATCATGTATTATCTCAGATAGGGTTTACGACAGAGCCACACTGCGCTGGTGCTCTAAGAGGCCCTCCGAATCTCATTTGTAACAACTTTGAGGAGAAGCAGCTGATTCAAAATAAGTTCTTCCCTTTTTGGGGGGGGGGGGGGGGGGGCAGAAGTACCTTGATGGCCCTCTTTGGGAGATGTGTTGTGGGTATTTCAATAGTGTAGTAGGTGGTCTCCGACTGCATAAGGGCCCCTCTCCCCATTCGGTTCTTTTGTGAGTTTGTAATAGGATCAAACTTTGAAAGAGTTGTATATACGTCTTACTAGCTTATATTCTCATTGAGTTAAAAATAATAGGAACCTGCTCTTTCCTATGACACGACTGGCAGGTATTCAGGTGATTCAGGGTGCAAGCCTTATGAATTCCTCTATTGATAATCACTAAATTCTACTTCCATCAGTGTAGATGATGGTAGGAGACAGGTAACGAAGGATTTTTAACCTTGAGACCAATTCAGAACACGGATTGGGTATGATGGCCATTCAGAGGGTGAATGGGGAAGACAAAATATTTAAGTGCTTTTGACGGGGTATCGTAGTAGGTTCCAGCACATGCCTCAGGGTTTGAGTGTGTCCAAACGTGCAACCCTGCTTAGGGTTTTTTTCAACGTTCAACAGTTTACTGTGTGTATCACGAATGGCCCACACCCACGGACGTCCGCCACTTGACAGACTGTGGGACGCTTTGGAGTCACCAGCGGCCAGCATCCCTGTGGACGCCCTTTCGACACATTGGTAGAGTACCAGTTTCGCGACGAATTGAGTCTATTCTGAAAGGGCAAAAGGGGGTGTCCCCTATATGTTTTGTGCACTCAATGTTGTTGAACCATGCATAATGAATGTCCTACAACAACCAGTGGACAATCCAAAAGTATTTTATAGACAGGAAGTTAGTCAACGTATAGCCCTAGAGTATATCGTCACCAAACAACATATAGTGCGCCTGAATAGGTAGTCGCCCCCGCCTGCGGTGTGTTAAGTGTGAAATGATCTGTCGGCGGATGACGACCAGTATTGTGCGCGATTTATCATCTGTCAGAAAGTTGGCACGTTCCACTGCAAGAAAAACACAGAGGGCCTCATCTATAATGTAGTCACGTGACGCTCGCAGGACAGGGCGTGCCGTAAGAGCCTGGGTTTAGGCGTTCAAAAGGCAATTAGTGAAGGAGTCCTTTAGGGATTTTCTCTGGCTCAGTGTGCATCAAAACCGAATACACACAAGGAGGCAATGAGTTTGCTCATTTGCTGTACGCACTTTGGGTTGTCTACTCTGTGGGTTCTGTCATTGATGATGGTGTCCAAATTCTACACCGGTGTATGGCCCTGTCACTAAAGTCTTTGCCACTCAGTCCCGTAAATGTCAATTGTCTAATATCTATCCTTGTGTGGGCGTTTGGAAAGGGTGTAGACTTGTATCACATGTTTCGTCTCCTTCTCAACAGTGGCGAATGAGGCAGGGGGAGCTCATTGAACCCAACTGCTGTGGCAGAGAAATGACTCTGATTTAGAGGGTCGCAGGTTACAGCAACTCTAAATCCAGTCCCACTCTTATAAATACTCCTCTCCTTCCTGTCCCACCTTGAGTATTCCTCGGGTTGTTTATAGAGTATACGAGTGGCAAGCCTCGCCACTCTCCTTGACAAGTGCTACGATTGGATACACTCTGAGTTGTATAGGATCAACAGGAGGAGCAGATCTTGCGCGGCATTAAAACAAACATGAACCATGGCTGCTGCACAAATAATCTCCAAGTTGAGCCGATCTGATCTGACAGTTTAAACATTGAACTCAAAAGACGCCCTGTTTTGAGGGGGATTGCTTCCGTGCCAGCGCCGGTGTATTCTGGACAAGGGCTTTTTCTTCTGATTAGGGCTTTGTTTTCAACTGTGAAATTGCTCGGGTCACTGTAGGTCAAGTGTCGGCAAGGAAACCATTTTCCTCCTCTTTAGCTACGTTCCTGATTATGTTAAAAAGCTGACCCGCTCTGACCCCAACCACTCCACACGTATCTGTGGCTGGTGCTAGTTAGAAATGGGGCTGGGGTTAGGGCTGGGCTGGGGTTAGGATGGGGCTGGGGTTAGGGATGGTGGTTCAGGGCTGGGGCTGGGGTTAGGGCTAGGTTTACTTAACTGGGGGGCTGCGGATTAGGGCTGGGGTTAGGACTGGGGTGGGGTTAGGGCTGGGGCTGGGTTATGGACTGGGGCTGGGGTTAGGACTGGGTGCTGGGGTTAGTGGATGGGGTTAGAACTGGGGCTGAGATTAGGGCTTGGCTGGGGTTAGGATGGGGCGTGGGTTAGGGATGGGCGTTAGGGCCTGGGCTGGGTTTTAGGGCTGAGGTTAGAACTGGGGCTGGGCATTAGGGTTAGAACTGGGGCTGGGGAATTGGGCTGGGGGTTAGGACTGGGGCTGGGGTTTAGGGATGGGGACTGGGGCTTAGGGCCTTGAGGTTAGAACTGGGGGCCTGGATTAGGCGCTGGGGGTTAGGACTGGG
>NW_019952603.1:0-3493 GCF_002910315.2 Salvelinus sp. IW2-2015
GGAATACGTTTCGGGAAAGTCATGATTCCTGGTAGGAACGATGGTGGAGTTGACACGTTAATCGTATATTCAGCGTAGTTCTCCGGACTGTATGTAATGACTAAGATCACCTGGGTACCGATGTAAGGAATACACTATCAAAAAACAAAATACTGCATATTTTCCAAGGAAACGCGGACTAGCAGGCGGCATCTCGGTCGATTAATGGGCGCCGGACGTCAATTAAGTTGATAGACCCATGAGAGCTAGCTTGATAGAACCTGTGGAGAGCTGTTGAAAGACCTGTCGAGGCTAGTTGATAGACGGTGAGGAAGCTGATTGATTGAACTATGACGAGTAGTTGATAGAATCTGGATTAGTGATGAGCTTTAGTTTGCGATATGCTGAGAGGCTAGAAGTCGATAGACTGTGTGAGAGATGTGCTTGATATTTATCGTCTTCTCTCCCTTCTTCTTACTATCCTTTTTTCTCTGTATGTTTCCTATCCTTCTTTCTGTTTATCCCCTATCAGTGAATCTCTGTCTTTTTAATTGTCACACTATTGCTTTCCTTTTTGGGCTTTATGCTTTACTCTGGCTTTTATACTATGCGGAGACGCCCCCTGGAGTGCGTAATCCCTCTAGTGGCTTTACTGCATGATATATGAGGGAGCCCTGACCTCCGCCTCCCAGTCCTGGCTTACTCTGCATGATTCATCAGGGAAGCCCTGACTCTCCCCTCACCTCTCCTGGCTTTACTGCATGATTCATGAAGGGAAGCCCTGACTCTCCCTCCCAGTCCTCCTGGGCTTTACTGCATGATATCATGAAGGGAGCCCTGACTCTCCCCCTCCCAGTCGCTCCCTGGGCTTACTGCATGATATCAGTGAAGGAAGCCCTGACTCTCCCTCCCAGTCCTCCTGGGCTTTACTGCATGATATCATCATGGAAGGAAGCCCTGACTCTCCCCCTCCCACGTCCTCCTGGGCTTTACTGCATGATATCCATGAAGGAAGCCCTGGACTACCCTCCCAGTCCTCCTGGCTTTACTCCGCTATGAATACCATGAAAGGGAAGACCCTGACTCTCCCCTCCCAGTCCTCCGGGCTTTTAATAAAACTGCATGATTCATGAAGGAGCTCCTGAAGACTCTGTCCCCTCCAGTCCTCCAGGGCTTTAACTGCATGATATCATGAAGGAAAGCCCTGACTCTCCCCCTCCCAGTCCCAGGGCTTTACTGCATGATATCATGAAGGGAAGCCTATGATCCCCTCCAGTCCTCCATGGGCTTACTGATGATTCATGAAGGGAAGCCTATGACTCCCCCTCCCAGTCCTCCTGGGCTTTAACTGGCCATCGATATCAGAAGGGAAGCCCTGAACTCGCCCCTCCAGTCTCCTTGGCTTTACTGCATGATATCATGAAGGGAAGCCCTGACTTCACCCTCTCCACGGGCTGTGTGAAAGTGTTCTAGGTCTCCTGGGCTTACTTCATAGATATCATGAAGGGAAGCCGCTGACTCACTCCCTCCATCAGTCCTCCTGGCTTACTCTGTCATGATATCATGAGGAAGCCTGACTCTCCCCTCCCAGTCCTCCTCGGGCTTTCTGACTGCAGATATCATGAAGGGAAGCCCTGACTCTCCCCTCCCAGTCCTCCTGGGCTTTACATATAATATTAAAGGACCACCAGGATTCGAGAGACATGAGTGATATCTGCAGGGAAGCAGCTGGGACTCTCCCTCCCAGGTACTCCAGTGCTTTACTGCATGATATCATGAAGGAAGCCTGATGCTCTTCCCTCCAGCAAGCTCCGTCAGGGCTTTACTGCATGATATCATGAAGGGAAGCCCGTCGTCTCTCCCCTCCCAGTTCCTCTCTGGGCTTTTACTGCATGATATCATGAAGGGAAGCCCTGACTCTGCCCCTCCCAGTCCCCTCTGGGCTTTACTGCATGATATCCATGGGCTGTGGGAAGGAAACGGCTAGATGTTTATTCTGAACCCAAAGAGAATCTGACAGCCCTGGTAAAGAGCTGTGGAGAAGACTGTCATTTATGGTATCACAAGCTCCCGTGGAAATGCGCAAAGCGCACTGAAAAACGACAGTGATGACAAACAATTGCAGAGAGGAAAAGAGTTGAAGAGTAAAAGATGGGGAGAAGGGATGGAAGTTTGAGCAGTGGGCAAGAGAACAGACATTGTAAGGCAGAAGAGCTATAACATCCATTCTGTGAATATCCAGTTTTACTAACACACGACGCATGTTATTGTGGTGGATCTTCTTGTGATTTTCTTTCCCCCGTCATGATATGATCCTTGGGCCATTTTTCACTATCCGTAGTGTTTCTTGTGTGACTGTATAAAATTATATATGGAATATACTTGTAGTGTGGCTAGATGGTAGCTGTACTGGCCGGGATTATTGTATGCGTATAATTTGTACAATCATTTTTTTCCTGTAGTGTATTGTAAGCATGACGGCTGGGCACCGGTAGGTGTATGATACCTAAAGAAATCATAACATTCAAAAGAAAAAATATGTATATTACTATACATGGCACATCCTTATTACATGGTTATCTATGCTTCGCCTGGAAGCAGACCTTAATGTTTGAATTGTGTTTTTCCTCACTGTTACTGAGCAGAGATTATAACATTGTTGAGTTTTTACTGGAGATTGTGCTATGTACTCTGAAATAGGACTGCTGTGTCTAGAGCAGAGCAGCATTGTGCTGGATCAGAAGGTCTTTGACCACCTGTTCTCTCAGTCTGTGTGTGTGTGTGTGTGTGTGTGCAAGCGCGCGCGTGTGCTCCCCCCTTTCCTAGCTGTCACTTTGATGCACAAGGTAATCAGGCCGGCTAATGAAGTCCTCAGGCATGTTAATGACTGTCTAAACTCCCTGTAAGACTCTCTCTCCCTCTCCGCTCCGCCAACGGGACACTACACACCCCGTTCCCACGCCTCCATACCACACAGGTCAGCGTTTCCATTTAAATCCAATTACCCASGGCATATTTCATTCTCTGGCTCCGGGTCKTCCGCGGCAACAAAAACAAGAAAACAACTCATTGCAGGCATCAGTCATCAATGAAAATGAATCGATGCAATAATGTGACAGGTAATATAAGGAGTTGGGACGCAAATAGAATAGACCACGGAAAGGACCTGGTTGAGATCTCCTTGGGTATTCTACTCTCTCTGCTCTCCCCCTGGACTTCAGGCCTTATTGACTTGGAGTAGTTCTTTTTAATTTCATTGTTGACAGGAACACAATACCGTGTGTATATTATTTTCTATTATTGCTCCGTCACTTACGTACATCAGTGGAATTATAGTAATTTTCTGTTGTTTTTAAGGGGTTGGTTCTCCATCAGTTTCTTGTCAACGCTGTGACACGTTTGGTAATGACTTTATCCACGGCGACAGAATGCATATTGAAATAGATTGAGGTATTGCGAAAGGAAGATGAGCGTGTATTGGGGGATTCATTCCTCTGTCCTCTGGCCGGGATGC
>NW_019952604.1:0-2138 GCF_002910315.2 Salvelinus sp. IW2-2015
ATTTTTCATAAAATAATTTTGGTATATAGTTTTTTAAACTTCAATGGGGCCAATCACTTGTCACCCTAACAAGCAATCAGATCCAAATAAATAAGGTGCAAAGGAGTAATGCTCTCCCTTGGTCAGTGTCGCCACCAGCTGGACTTTGACGATCACTGCATGAACTATGAACTAATGAGCTACTCTTCTCTTATCCTCCTCAGATTGACAAAAAGAGTGTGATCATTTGTGTACAGCTGCAACCTCAACCCCAGCTTTGTCATAACTGTGGACCTCAGTAAAGACAGCCCAACCATGGATCAGAAAATCAATGAAGTGAGTCCCATCTGTAGCATCTTAGCTAGTGGTGACGAAACAGCAGTACAAGCACAAACCATCCAGGATTTGAACATACCATCCCAAATCCCCATTCCCGAAGAACCATTGCCCCTGCTGTCTGGTGTAACTGTGATTGGCACCATCTCTTTGTGTTTTGTGTCTAGTGCCCCACCACCACCTCCCCCKAGAAACAGATGAAGAGCAGGTCCAAATCCACCGATGAGATCCAGCACACCAAGAGGGTGAGCAGCCACCTCGCTCTGCCTTACATTACCTCTATTCACTTCTTCATCATRCTGTACTTCCTCCTGTGACTCATCTCTAGCCTAATCTCTCCGTTCCAAATTTCTCCTCACAGCTTTCATCACAGAAATCCCTTCCCGGTGGGCCGGACCTGGACAAAGTCAAGGTGTGTGTTTGTGCGTGTGCATGTGTGCGTGCTTTGGACCCCTTATTTCCACTAACGGGATTATCAGAATMAATAGTAGCTAATACACAGTTCATTTTGTGTGTGTAAATTGCTTTTCACTGCGATGTCACAAACTGTGTTTGCACATTTCAGGAGGGCCCAGAAGGTTCTGAGACGCCCTCGTCCTCCACAGAGGAGCTGAAGTGATGACGACTAGGGTCCCTAAGGGAAATAAGGCCATCTGCTCATTAAACATGAACACATACTGTACACACACATAGACTCACATCTGTCTCTTATACACATCTAGATGTGTATAAGAGACAGGTGTGTGTGTGTGTGTGTGTGTGTGTGTGTGCGTGTGTCCATGATTTTGTGTGAGGGTAATAAACACATCTAAGCTTCCTATTCGGATGTGTCACCTTGGCTGTCGTTGAGTCAGTCATGTGGACTAATCGATGGGAAGTGTTTTCTCTGAGCCACAGGGTGTTCCACTGGGGCAACTCACACATGAGACACTCCAGTCTACAGACCCTTATTCTACAGGCCCTTGTTTATAATAGCACTTCTATAACACCACAGGGAACAAATTATTCCCTAATAGGAGAGGAGAGGGAGAGTCCAGTCAGCCAGGCCTCAAATCAACCACATCTATGTCATTTCCCTCAGAGAGACTGACAGACTACCACAGAACACTCAGTCCTGATGAGGGAGAGATTGCATGTACTGTACATACAATATGATGTATGCTGTTAATATACATTGTTCCTCTTTTGGGGGACATTTATATTCAGGTCTATTAAACAACCTAGAGTCGATGTCTAATTAGCATAATAKAAAAATTCCCATAAAGTTGAAGCTAGACGCATTGGATGCGTCTCAATCCACCGCATCCGCCGATGTCGCACTTCTGAGGTGAAAGGTGACAGAGCTAGAGCGGTGTTTGTCAGACCACGGCACATCCCGAAAATCGATTATCTCATAAAATCGTCTGTAGCGCCCGAATGGTTTGGCTTTTAGCTTTTTCTGAAATGTCTGTCCTATATCTGAGATATAAGAAAGATGGGGAAATGTTTCCTCTTTTTTTCTATGTATTTAACCCCTTATTTTTGGCACTAAACAGTCTCCATATATACAGTACTTCCATTCCTTTTTTTCAACTGTACCGCGGAACCTTCAGACGAGTCTTGTGAGGCCTGTGGGCGTCCAAGAGAAACCCACATGTACATGTTCGAGAGAGTCACACCTTTCCACAGAGGGGTCATATTATTGTGTAGCCCAAACTGTTCGGACGCTACAGACATAAAATGGCAAATCGTCTGTACCTACTTCAGACGAGTCCCAAGGGTCGTAGAGCAAAACGGTGAACACCATCGTGTTCGTGAGAGTCTCAACATTCCTTAGAGGGGTA
>NW_019952604.1:2163-3492 GCF_002910315.2 Salvelinus sp. IW2-2015
TGGTAGTCAACATCATGGTTTATGAGGGAAGGAACATTCAAAAGGGGAAAGTGTAATTCATCAATGTGTGTGTGGTACAGCATATATATATATATTTTGTTGTTGTTGTATTTTACCATCTTTTTCTCCCCAATATCGTGATATCAGTTGCAATCTTGTCTCATTGCTGCAACTCCACAACGGGCTCAGGAGAGGAAAAGGTCGAGTCATGAGTCCTACAAAACATGACCTGCCAAACCACACTTCTTAAATCAAATCAAATCACATTTATTTATATAGCCCTTCTTACATCAGCTGATATCTCAAAGTGCTGTACAGAAACCCAGCCTAAAACCCCAAACAGCAAGCAATGCAGGTGTAGAAGCACGGTGGCTAGGAAAAACTCCCTAGAAAGGCCAAAACCTAGGAAGAAACCTAGAGGAACCAGGCTATGAGGGGTAGCCAGTCCTCTTCTGGCTGTGCCGGGTGGAGATTATAACAGAACATGGCCAAGATGTTCAAATGTTCATAAATTACCAGCATGGTCAAATAATAATAATCACAGTAGTTGTCGAGGGTGCAGCAAGTCAGCACCTCAGTAGTAAATGCAACAAAAGCATGGATACATTTTTCTGCATCATTTTTGGACAGAAAGTTTCAGATTTTTGCAATGTTACAGTACGTAGATGGAAAAAAACTGTCCTTGAAACAGTCTTGATATGTTCGTCAAAAGAGAGATCAGGGTCCAGAGTAACGCCGAGGTCCTTCACAGTTTTATTTGAGACGACTGTACAACCATCAAGATTAATTGTCAGATTCATCAGAAGATCTCTTTGTTTCTTGGGACCTAGAACAAGCATCTCTGTTTTGTCCGAGTTTAAAAGTAGAAAGTTTGCAGCCATCCACTTCCTTATGTCTGAAACACAGGCTTCTAGCGATTTTTGGGGCTTCACCATGTTTCATTGAAATGTACAGCTGTGTGTCATAGCAGTGAAAGTTAACATTATGTTTTTGAATGACATCCCCAAGACGTAAAATATATAGCGAAAACAATAGTGGTCCCAAAACGTAACCTTGAGGAACACCGAAATGTACAGTTGATTTGTCATTGGACAAACCATTCACAGAGACAAACTGATATCTTTCCGACAGATAAGATCTAAACCAGGCCAGAACTTGTCCGTGTTGACCAATTTGCGTTTCCAATCTCTCCAAAAGAATGTGGTGATCGATGGTATCAAAGGCAGCACGAGGACAGATGCAGAGCCTTAACACCTGCCCACCTAACCCGGAAGCCAGCTGCACCAATGTGTCAGAGGAAACACCGTTCAACTGACAACCAAAGTCAGC
>NW_019952605.1:0-3490 GCF_002910315.2 Salvelinus sp. IW2-2015
TTTAAAAACAAACAAGTCCAGGATTGTGACGCATCCATACTAATAAAGAAGTGGCCAGCTGTGACCAACCACTCTGTACTTCTGACACGGAGACCACCCCAAAACAACCTACTTTGAAGGAGGCGCTTAGGACCTCGAACCATTGACGTAATGACGCCACGAAAAGGAGGAGGACCGCCACGCGAGCTGCAGACCATACCCCTCATCAACCACGTGGTGAAACTGCAAAGCCCCCCACTGGATGGAGGCACGCTGTCAGTCTCCCATACCATCATGTCCTGAGGCGGCAGAGGCACCACTCTGGAATAATTATTATGTTTTGTCATGCGTTTTCAATCCACCACGCATGACAACTGGGTGAGTGTCTGAACTGTGGGGAAGGAACTGTGTATTCGATACCAGGTGAAACTGGCTCATCCAAATAAATCCGCCTTGTCCCTCTCAGGAAATCCGAGACCGGTGTGGGCTGATAATTGGAAGCACCTGCTAGGATTAGAAACCCTTGTTAGCCTCTTAGAGCTTGTAATAACTCGCCGCTCATTTTCAAAATCTTTAAAACAGGGTAAGCGATGCTGTTCTACCACCGCAGTGTGACGCCCACCCAGTTGCGGGAGAGAAAACACCCATTAAAAGTACATTCACCACAATGGTTAACTTCCCCCACAGAACCATAGCCGGGCTGATTCATCAGACTCACCACTCTGAAAACCCTCTCAGAAAAGCCAAATCAGGGAATAGTATATCATCCCCGGAATACGGACTACTGAACACTGCCATGAAAACCGTCGAATGAGCCTCCCTCGCTGGATGTGACACCTTCCTATTTCAGCTCTGACCACCAGTCTTCCTCACCAAAGTTAACTTCCCAATGGAAGTTGAACCCAGCCGGAGACAATGGTACACAAACTGGTCCGAAGCCAAGTCCCCTGAGCGTCTTTTCCACCACCAGGCAAACAGGACCAGGCATTCGTGAGTATATTATCATTGCATTGAGAAACGCACATGCACCTAGATACAGAGTCGGAGATTCAAACTTGGCTTTTTTAACTTACTCTTACCACTGGCCATTCTCTCTCCCCAACTAACGGCACAGCCTAAATCGGAGCCGAACGTATCTAGCCTTCGTGAGCTTGAATTAAAAAAAAAAAAGTTTGGAAATTGACAATGACTCGTATCTTCCTTCAGCAAGCTGAAGCTGATGATGAGAAATTGAACGAATGGATGCGAGCCCATATAGAGCGTTTGCCAGTTGACGCCACGACCGTCCTGGGGCCATGTTGGTAGACCACTGTGCATCATATTATTCTCATGAGCAACCCCCCAAGCTTCTATTGAAACAGTGATTTAAGTAGTTGATGTCATCACCACGGCAGTCAATTCTCCTGAGAGCAGATTTGGCTTCTCTAAAAGGCAGGAGAGAAAGAAACGGGGAAAATATTTTTACAGATTACCGCAATCTTGAAACACGATGGAAGACTAAGACTCAAGAAACTGTCAGAAAGCGAATAACTATTTTTGCCCACATTCAAAAGACCTTGAAACCCAGACAGCCTATTCAGTACAGGGTATGCTCGGTCATTTTATCACTGGAAGTTATTTGAGTTAGTTGAGGTGACATCTTAACCAGGTGCAACTAGACTAAGTTTGCCAACATTAGCTAGCTAGATAGCTTCCAGTCTAGGTATTAGCATGTGTCATGTGAGTTTCAAGTTTTTTCACCCCCAAAAATGTCCTTTATAACAAATGATTGAATGCATCTATTATCACATTTGCAGACTAATGTAAGCCTACCATTACTAATGTGATGAGTAGATTGGAAAGTCACTCTCCATCAACTCTATTGAAATTGCATCCAAAATAGATAATCCTGTTCTAGATTGATATATAGGCCTATATATAGATGTCCTAGCCTAACTCTTTCAGGTAATACATTCAATGCAGTATTAGCCTTAGATGTAGATAATTAATGATGGGTTATGCATAATAAGCTTCTAACTTATAGCCTCTGTCTCTTGCGCAATACACACACACCTGTGCTCCGCTGGACTCTCTCCTTAAAAAAGGCTCCTTAGCTCTTGGAGTCCCCTGCAGGAAAAGCTACACTAGAATAGCTTGCTAGACATGATGTTTTTTGTCATTTCTTATTCCAATAGACACTTCGAAAAGGGATGCAAGCTTTTGTTTGCTGAATGTTAAATACAGCAGCCAATAGAACTCACAGGTAGTTTGAAATAAGAGTGAATGCGCATTGGCTGTAGGTTATAGTAGTTATTTATTCAGACCCATAACCATGACATCATTGTGAAGAGAAGTGAAAGCATTCTGCATCTAATTCTAGTCCTATATTATTCAACAATGTCATTGGAATGATGAAGATAAGGACAACTAAATGTATTTAATTTAACTGTTGATAGCAAAGAAGGAACGAAGCAACAATAGAGAGAGAAAGAGGAAGTACAGTAAGCTAATAACATTGGAGGAAATATTATGAAAAGTATATATGAGCCCGCCTACTAATTATTCAAATAGGCCCTATTATATTTCTAAATTACACTGAACAAAAATATAAATGGAACATGCAACAATTTCAAAGATTTTACTGAGTTACAGTTCATATAAGGAAATAAGTCAATAGTAATTCATTAATTAGGCCCTAATATATGGATTTCATATGACTGGGAATACAGATAAGCAGTGCAACACATCTGCTTCGCATAGAGTTGATCAGGCTGTTGATTGTGGCCTTTGGAATGTTGTCCCACTCCTCTTCAATGGCTGTGTGAAGTTTATAGATATTGGGGGGAACTGGAACACGCTGTTTTTCATGTTGATCCAGAGCGTCCCAAACATGCTCAACGGGTGACATGTCTGGTGAAAATGCAGGCCATGGAAGAACTGGGACATTTTCAGCTTCCAGGAATTGTGTTACAGATCCTTGTTACATGGACCCATGCATTATCATGCTGAAACATGAGGTGATGTTGGCAAGACAATGGGCCTCAGGATCTTGTCACAGTATCTCTGTACATTCAAATTGCCATCGATAAAATGCAATTGTGTTCGTTGTCCGAAGTTTATGCCTATATTAAGCAAACCAAACGGCACCATTTAATTTTTTTATTTACAGATTGCCAGGGGCACAATCCAACACTCAAACATATTTTACAAATGAAAAAGCATGTGTGTTTAGTGAGTCCACCAGATCAGAGGCAGTAGGGATGACCAGGGATGTTCTCTTGATAAGTGTGTGAATTGGACCATTTTCCTGTCCTGCTAAGCATTGAAAATGTAACTAGTATTTTTGGGAGTCAGGGAAAATGTATGGAGTAAAAAGTACAAKATTTTCTTGAGGAATGTAGTGAAGTAAAGTACAGATACCCCAAAAACAACAAGTAGTACTATAAGTATTTTTACTTAAGTACGTTACACCCCTGGCCTATATCATATATGTTTTGGATAACGGCACAATCATTTGGACTTCTTGGGCTTG
>NW_019952606.1:0-3490 GCF_002910315.2 Salvelinus sp. IW2-2015
AGGGCTTCCGCCCAGGTCACCGGATCAGGGCTTCCGCCCAGGTCACCGGATTAGGGCTTCCCCCCATGGTGCTCAGAAGTCACATTGTGTTTATGGTAATTAAGAACATGCATCTCTGATGCAACAGTGTGCGTCATTCTTACTGAATTCCGATGAGCAATTTAAAAATGTTAGTTTCCCCCTAGCCTTATGTATTCTAAACTGTCCCTAMATAGCTTGTCCTCTACTGGACTCTACTGGCCTCTGTGGACTCTGTACTATGGACTCTACTGGCCTCTCTACTCTGGACTCTACTGGCCTCTGTACTCTACTGGCCTCTGTGGTCTCTGTACTCTGACTCTACTGGTCTCTGTACTCTGGACTCTACTGGCCTCTGTACTCTGGCCTCTACTGTACTCTGTACTCTACTGGTTTCTCTGGCCTCTACTGGCCTCTGTACTCTGCTCTCTACTGGCCTCTGTACTCTGGACTCTACTGGTTTCTCTGGCCTCTGGACTCTACTGAACTCTGGACTCTACTGGTCTCTGTACTCTGGCCTCTGTACTCTGGCCTCTACTGGTTTCTCTGGCCTCTTGGCCTCTATACTCTGKCCTCTACTGGCCTCTGTACTCTGGCCTCTTTGGGCTGTTCTGGCCTCTCTGTTCTCTGTACTCTACTGGACTCTGTACTCTGGCCTCTTTGGGCTGTTCTGGCCTCTCTGTTCTCTGTACTCTACTGGCTTCTGGACTCTGTACTCGTCCACCCCCCACTTCCTTCCTTCCTTCCTTCCTTCCTTCCTCAGCTCCCCTTAATGTGAACTCTGCTTCCTCCTCCTGTACTGTGCCATCATCTGGTATCTCGTTTAGCTAACTCAGTGTTCTGTTATCAGGATCAGTTTTAACTGACGATRTGTTACTCTGCGTGACGTCGTAGCGTAACACGAACCCAGATATCTAACACTKAGATGGCAGGGTCTGTCCAAGCAGGACARAGGTACACCGCTGCTGAACAATCCAACATWTTTAACATTCCTTAGTAGTAAATAATACATAGGAATGTAAGACTTGTTTTACAGGGCCAGGTGTTTCAGCTAACAAATGAGACTGGTAGTTATTTACCCGTCTGTACGCGTGTCATTGACATCTTTTATAGTAACGCCATCAAACAACACTAACCACAGACCAGGCCGATCTAGCAGCCTATCAGTGTTCGAAATGTGATTACAACAGACCAGGCAGTATCTAGCAGCCTATCAGTGTTCAAGCAGTATCTAGCAGCCTATCAGTGTTCAGGAATGTGATTTACACAGATCAGGTAGTATCTAGCAGCCTATCATGTTCAGGCAGTATCTACGCGGCCTATCAGTGTTCAGGAATGTATTTACACAGATCAGGTAGTATCTAGCAGCTATCAGTGTTCAGGAATGTATTTAAACAGACCAGCAGCAGTATCTAGCAGCTATCAGTGTTCAAGCAGTATCTAGCAGCCTATCAGTGTTCAGAATGTGATTACACAGATCAGGTAGTATCTAGCAGCCTATCAGTGTTCAGGCAGTATCTAGGCGGCTATCAGTGTTCAGGAATTGATTTACACAGATCAGGTAGTATCTAGCAGCCTATCAGTGTTCAGGAATGTGATTTACACAGATCAGCCGTATCTAGCAGCCTATCAGTGTTCAGGAATGTGATTTACAACAGATCAGGCGTATCTAGCAGCTATCAGTGTTCAGGAATGTGATTTACAACAGACCAGGCAGTATCTAGCAGCCTATCAGTGTTCAGATGTGATTTACACAGATCAGGCGGTATCTAGCAGCCTATCAGTGTTCAGGAATGTGATTTACACGGATCAGGCCATATCTAGCAGCCTATCAGTGGTTCAGGAATGTGATTTACACAGATCAGAGGTTAGTATCTAGCAGCTATCAGTGTTCAGGAATGTGATTACACAGATCAGGCGTATCTAGCAGCCTATCAGTGTTCAGGAATGTGATTTACACAGATCAGCGTATCTAGCAGCCTATCAGTGTTCAGGAATGTGATTTACACAGATCAGGCCGTATCTAGCAGCCTATCAGTGTTCAGAATGTGACATCCTCCCTACGACCGTATCAATACGCTAGGTAACATCCTCACGACCGTATCAATACGTTACGGTAACATCCTCCTAGACCGTATCAATACTTTACGGTAACATCCTCCCTACGACCCGTATCAATACTTTACGGTAACATCCTCCCTACGACCCGTATCAATACTTTACGGTAACATCTCCCTACGACCGCTATCAATACTTACGGTAACATCTCCTACGACCCGTATCAATACGTTACGGTAACATTCTCCCTACGACCCCGGCTAAAACATGAGGATGCAACCTCCATATCATCAGTAGATCCTTTAAACAGCGCTCCTTGCTTGGCTTCTGAAGGAGAGGAAGGAGGTCACGTCCTCAGCACCAAAACAACACAATCAGCATCCATTTAACTAAGACGATGACCCGGGTGGGTTTTCCAGAACGGAATATGGACATTTCCTGTTTCTTCCTCTAGGGGTCAGAGTTCTTGTCAGGCAGATAGAGAGGCTGACTGGGAAACAGAGTCTGTGTCAGCAGAGTAGAGGAGCTGACATGTGAACAGAGTTCTGTGTTGAGCAGAGTAGAGGAGGCTGACATCGGGAAACAGAGTTCTGTTGTCAGGCAGAGTAGAGGAGGCTGACACGGAAACAGAGTTCTGTTGTCAGGCAGAGTAGAGGAGGCTGACATGGAAACAGAGTTCTGTGTCAGGCAGAGTAGAGGAGGCTGACATGGGAAACAGAGTTACGTTGTCCTGCTTCTCTCTGTTGTCAGGCAGAGTAGAGGAGGCTGACATGGGAACAGAGTTCTGTTGTCAGCAGAGTAAGAGGACTGACAGGGAACAGAGTTCTGTGTGTCAGCAGAGTAGGCACCTCATTTGGCCGCCTTTCCTTCCAGTTCTCTTGCTGCCAGTGACTGGAACGGAATGCAAAAATCGCTGAAGTGGAGACTTTAATTTCCCTCACCAACTTTAACATCAGCTGTCTGAGCAGCTAACCGTCGCTGCAGCTGTACATAGCCCATCTGTAAATTGCCCACCCAATCTACCTACCTCATCCCCATTTTGTTTTATTTACTTTCTCTCTTTTGCACACCAGTATCACTACTTGCTCATCATCATCTGCTATTATCACTACAGTGTTAATCGCTAAATTGTAATTATTGCTCCTATGGCCTATTTATTGCTTAACTCCTCAGCCTTTTGCACACACTGTATATAGACTTTCTCTGTTTCTCCCTACTGTGTCATTGACTTTTTATTGTGTTATTGACTTGTTTATGTTGACTCCATGTAAACTCGTGTTGTTTGTGTCACACTGCCTTTGCTTTATCTGCCAGTCGCAGTTGTAAATGAGAACTTGTTCTCAACTAGCCTACCTGGTTAAATAAAGTGAAATTAAATATAAAAAACGGACATGGGGATGAACAGAACAACGAT
>NW_019952607.1:0-3489 GCF_002910315.2 Salvelinus sp. IW2-2015
CCCTACAAGGTCCGGAGCCTGCTGGTTTTCTGTTCTACCTAATAATGAATTGCACCCACCTGGTGTCCCAGGTCTAAATCAGTTCTTGACTAAAGGGGAACAATCAAAAAATGCAGTGGAACTGGCTTTAATGTCCAGAGATGATTTTGAGGGGTCTAAGGCCATCCCTCAACAAAAAATGCAAGAGAAATGTCAGAAAAGTTGCTCATAACCTGCATAACTTAGTGGCCCTCAACTATTATGTTTAATAATGTATGGTTTACAGTTACAGTACAGCAATATCACCAACACAAAACAAATGTGGTTTAAAAGCAGCAGCTTAACTTCTGGACCATTTTAAGACATTGCTACAACCCATTTGATCTGGGTGGAATCTCAGCTCTGTGAGAATGCTCCTGACAGGGTCACTGCAGGCCTTCGCTGAAGCTCATCTCTTCGGACATAGCCAAATCCAGGGTCGCCAGCGGTTGCTGCTCTCGCCTTGCTTCCAAACATATCCCCTTACACACACCATCGTCAGCCTGTGACACAAACCTGAACCTTTCTCTCCCCTAGATTTACACTAGGCTTAAGCCTGGAGGCAACATTTCCAGGTAAGGGGTTTAACTACTTCCTGAAATAGGAAAGTCACCACTTTGTAGCCCCACATCATTAGACCCGCCTTTGTCTCAGCCAGAGGGGATACGTTTAAAATACCTCTGTATCCAGCTCTCGTTTAGTCCTAGAGTTTGATGAGTCTCTTTTGTTGTATGCAGAACTGACACAGGGGAAAGGGTTTCCCAGTGAGCAAAACTGCTTCAAAAGAACTGCCTGGGTTTATTGTACATGGATGCTCAGATAAAGGAAACACACATAATTTCTCCTCACCCTGGAACTTCAATTATCCATTGATGCCATTGGTCGGCCACTGAACAGGTTTCCAAGGGCTAAGTCAGTCACTGATGAAAAGGTCAGGATCAAAAGAAGCAGCCACTGAATCCCTGGAGGACTGTAACTGAGAATACCTGCCCTACAGGGATAAAGGCAGTGTGTGCCTGTGGTGTCGTGTGCCCTGGACATCATTTCATCTTGAGATCAGCTTGGTGTAGGGTTGCAAAGGAAGGTAATATTACCGGTAACTTTCGAAATTGACTAGTAAACTACCGGAATATTGGAAACGTTCAAGGATTTTAGGTAATTTGCATAACAGCTCAGGTTGGTGTAAGGAGGTTATTGAACCAATTGGTCTCTCTCCATCCATCCCTCAAACTAAATTTAGGCAATTCCCGGCTGAATCTGGATTCGTCATTGGCCCGACCAGCTATCACTCTACGTTTGCGCGTGCGATCAGGACCATTAATGGCACTGGTGTAAATTGCTAGTCTGGGGACTTCATCCTGTCTCGTATGTATTTAAATTCACTTTTAGATCTTGGCATTACTGATAATGAATGTTACACTGCCAACAGAACCTGCCATACAAAAAAGTCCTTCTTCATTCATGTACAATACGTTACGCTGTAAATCTGGTCTACCACAGCCTTAGAGCAATTAGAATAGAACATTGAAATTTAAGTGTAACATAATAAAACCACATGAGCTCCTGTTACACACATGACCCGTTGTTGCCCATGCTACTGTACGTTCCACCAAGCCCTCACATGGAGAGGCGTCCTCTGCATTTACAGCCCCACCTAGAGAATGGATGGTCCATCTAAAAAAAAAAGTGACTTTGTGGACAATCAAAACACTATAGTGTAGGAGGGCTCTCTTCCTCTCCCTCTCACTATTTCTCTGTTACAGCTATGCCCTCAATGTGCCTCACTATCATTACATAATACTCCTGTGGAATGAAAATTACATATCATTACGCTGCATATGCTATGCTTAAAACTGGAGAGGGTGTTGTGGCCGATGTGGAATCCCTAGCCATTGTGTGCTAGTAGCAACCATTACTTTGGGGTTAGCTCAATAACCAAACACAGAGAAGCCAACATTGTCTGAATTAGTATTCTGTCCATTCATGTTGCAAAACTGAAGCAGCTTCTTCATACCCCTTGGCTATGGCAGTCCAAAGTTTGCGGCCATTGTAAACAAATCTGTGATTGTCATGCAAATCGGTTCTCACACGACAAGTCGGATAACAATGGAAAAAGCCAAATGGATAACATTTTCAATAGTTAGGGAATCTCATTGCACTGCGAGGAGAGTTGAACTGACTCCCCACACAATCAGTTATCAGATTCAAAAATCAGCAGTCCCTCGCACTCGTCTTCACACACAAAGAATGAAATAAACCAAATGCCAACCCACCTCTGCCATGATCACAAGCAGCACAGCAAGCTAACACCATTAGGGAATTAGGTGTTCCGTAACAAAACGTTCCGTCATTTTCTTTTTAAGGAGTCAGCGTGACAAAACAGGAATAGAGAATAAGAGATTCAGGAAATAGCGCTAGCTAGCAAAACAGAGAGTAGAAATATGGGGCTTGGAGTCTAATGGTTGAGATGGGGGGGAGGGGGCTTCTGTTGTTTCGATCTGGGACTCCCAGCGGTTCCCCAGGCCTCACTGTCTCAGACCCAAGATAAACATCAGACTCTCCATTTACCAGGGACAGAGCTCACTGTCTGAGGACATGCCAGGCTGCACAGTGAGCTACATATCAGCCTGTGGCCTGTCATCAAAATAATTACACTTTGTAATTCAATGAAATGGGATAACCCCCTTTCCTGACTACAGTAAGGGTCCAACTCAAAACCAGGAAGTGGGCTCACAAAGTAAATCAGAAATCTTCCCTTGTAGCATGAAAGACTGTGTACATTTAAATGTATGTTTCACACAAAAAATGTTTTAACCTGTTTTGTACCTGATGCCATTAAGGGGTGGCAGGTAGCCTAGTGTTAAGAGAGACTTCAGCTGCAGGGTTGCCAGTTCCAATCCCGGGACCGACAAGAGAAATGTGGTGGGAAGTGAGCTGGTACCCGGAGGGTTGCTGGTATCAAATCCTAAATGACATTGCCTGCTGTTGTGCCATTGAGCAAGGCACTTAACCCCCCACAACAGCTCCCTGGGCGCCCAGTGTGGCAGCCCCTGCACCTATCCAAAGTCTAATTTTGGTTGGACCTTGTATGCAATTGACAAATAAAGTGATTTTAATTCAACTGAGGGGTATACTACAAAATAGGATCAATTAGTTAGCTAGCTTACTTTGATAAGCAACCAGAAATAGCTATTGATTTTCTTGTTCATTATAAAAGTCCAATTTAGATATGTGTTTTCATTTGATGAATCAATTAGACCATTTATCTTTCTAAAAAAATAAAAGGTTATATCAGAATATTTAGGCATTTTAGCTGTCTAACTCCGTCCTGCTTTGTAGTATACCCCTCTGGCCAATGAGAACTGATAAACACTGCTTTGTAGTATACCCCTCTGGTCAATGAGAACTGATGAACACTGCTTTGTAGTACACCCCTCTGGCCAATGAGAACTGATAAACACTGCTTTGTAG
>NW_019952608.1:0-3484 GCF_002910315.2 Salvelinus sp. IW2-2015
TTTCTTATTCTTACTGTTTTCGTACAGTAAAAGAAAAAAAATAATAGTGAAGACATCAAAACTATGAATGCACATGGAATCATGTAGTAAAACAAACAAGTATTAAACAAATTAATATATTTTAGATTTAGATTTTACAAAGTAGCCACCCTTTGCCTTGAATGACAGATTTGCACACTCTGGCATTCTCTTCCCAGTTGTCAACCTGTGGAATGCTTTCCAACAGTTCTTGGAAGGAGTTCGACGTATGCCTGAGCACTTGTTGGCTGCTTTGTCTTCCTTGTGATCCAACTCATCCAAACCATCTCATTTGTTTGAGTCAATGATTTGGAGGCCTTGCGGTCATCTGATTAGCACTCATCACGTCTCATTCTTGTCAAGTTAGTCTATAAGCAGCCTGAATGTGTGTTGGGATCATTGTTCTTTTTGAAAAACAATTGATAGTCCCCCCTAAGCTAAATAAGATGAGATGGCATTTTACTGCAAATGCTGTGGTAGCCATGCTGGTTAGGTGCCTTGAATTCTAAATAAATCACTGACAATGTCCAGCAAAGCACCCACAATCCCCTCCTCTCCATGCTTCACGGTGGGTGTGGAACCATCGACATGCAGAGACTCATGCGCCGTTCACCGGCGGACGGCTACTCTGCGTCATCCAAAGACATTGCGGCGGATACAAAAATCTCAAATTGGACTATCAGACCAAAGGACAGATTTCCCAGCTAGTCAAATGTCCCATTTTCTCGTGTTTTTCTTGGCCCAAGCAAGTCCTTCTTATTATTGCTGCCGCTTTAGTAGTGGTTTCTTTCTTTGCAGCAATTCAATCATGAAGGCCTGATTTCACGGTCCGTCTCCACTGGGCACAGTTGAATGTTGAGATGTGTTCTGTTATTGAAATCGTGAAACCTTTATTTGGGTTGTATTTCCTGACGGCTGGTAACTCTAATTTATTCCCTACAAGCAGAAGTAGCTCGGGTCTTTCCTTTTCCTTGTGGCGGCTCATGCGAGAACAGTTTCATCATAGCGCTTGATGGTTTATTTGCGACTGCCTTGAGTTCTTGAAATGTTCAGATTGACTGACAGTTCAATGTCTAAAGTAATGATGGACAGTCTTTCTCTTGTTATTTTGATTGTTCTTGCAGAATATGGATTGGTCTTGTTACAAATAGGCTAGGTTTCTGTTACCAATCCCACCGTTGTCACGAAACACAACTGTTTGGCTCAAACACATAAAGAAGGAAAGAAATTCCACAAAATAACTTTTAACAAGGCACTCCTGTTAATTGAAATGCATTCCAGGTGACTACCTCATGAAGCTGGTTGAGAGACTGCGAAGAGTGTGCAAAGCTGTCATCAAGGCAAAGGGTGGCTACTTTGAAGAACCTCAAATATAAAATCTATTTTGATGTGTTAAACACTTTTGTGTTTACTACATGATTCCATATGTATTAGTTCATAGTTTTGATGTCTACAATATTATTCTACAATGTAGAAAATAGTAAAAATAAAGAAAAACCCTGGAATGAGTAGGTGTCCAAACTTTTGACTGGTACTGTATATTTCCAATATGAGGTTTCAATAATTCTGTGACATTGTGAAAATGATGATAATGCCCTTTTAGCGAAAGACCGCCTGAAATTTCTGCCTGTTTGGTGGGATGGAGTTTTTGCATCACCAGGCGGTAAATTAGTTTGTAGACCAATAAGAAAGAGAGTTCGAAACCTCTCTGCCGATAACATCGAGTTTTCCGTGTTCCCCTCCCTACTCAYACGGCTCCCAGACAGTCCTAGCAAAATTCCATATCTGGATATAGGATATTCTCCGTATTGAAACAGTTTCTACATGCATCAAATCCAGTTTTCAGAAATCTGCCTGCTACCGTATCCAGGGAGACAGTTGGGGTGAGATACATTCAAGACACGCACTTGATGAATGTGCACCTGCTTACATTTTTCTAGAATATTCTAACTCCGGAAAGGGTGTCAACATGCTGACATATCGAAGCCTTTATTATTAGGCATGAACAAATCCACGTATTTTCAGCAATGTATCATATTTGTAGTCATTACCTGATCATTTATGTATCTGTGTTTCCCCCCCAAAAATCATCAAATCGATAGATATGTTTACATGATATGTAAGAATCATCCTAGTATGTCTGATCGAAAATGGGCTAAATCCAAATCATGAAATGTCCAGCGCCCAAATTATTTCATCTGTTCAGGTGCCGAAAATCATTGTCCTTCTTCACATCAACGTGACATATCTAAGTATACATACACACCATATTCAGTAGTAGGCTATACAAGGTATTTAAAGGCAAACATCGTCATATTTAATCGAAGTTTCTATTTCCAAAGCACATCTATGCTATTTCTGTAAAAGAAAATCCTGAGCTCCAATCATGCTTTCTGTAAAGATGCAAATGCAGGACAATCTTTGCTCATCATTTATTTAATTTATTTAACAGAAAACACAAGTTGCACATCCTCAATACCCCTGCCTGCGCTGTTTGTAAGGAATGACGGATGCAGATTGGGTCATCAGCGGTGGTCCCTCGCAGTACAGACCAAACGTGGTGGTAGTGTTGGTCTGTGATCCACTCCAAACTGTGTATGCATAAATCATGAATAAAACATGTGTAGTTATTGCAAGAAAATATTGTAATTTCACATAACCATACCACAAGGTAGGTACTCTACCGGCTTCATTCATGACAAGAAAACTGGAACAAGCTAGCTAGCTAAGTTGRTAATTTGTTTACTGTGAAATAGCATTGTATCTGGTCAAACAAAATTGTTTACAAAAGTTTACTAAGGGTTGGAACAGGGTGATTGGTCGGTTGTTTGAGCCAGTAAAGGGTGCTTCGCTATTCTTGYGAAGCGGAATTWKTTTTGCTTTCCTCCATGCCTGAGGMCACACACCTTCCTGTAGGCTTTGATTGAATAGCTGGCAAATAGGAGTGGCAATATACATAATCARATTAAGACATTATACATTTGTTATAATGTTGTAATATTGTTGAATTGTTGTAATATCAMTGTATTACGGTATTATAAATGTAGATATGTAGTAGCATAGTGGGGTAATACTGTTTTGTTAATTTTTTTGTGATGTAATTGCCTTAATATTGTTTGGACCCCAGGAAGAGTAGCTGGTGCCTTGGCAAAAGCGGCTAATGGGGATCCTCAATAAACACAAAATGTATGTTTTTAAATAATAATGGGGTTTGACATAAGAGGACAGAGATGATGTGTCCATCAATCATGTCAGAGTACATTGTGACTGCTGAGGAAGCAAGTTACATGATCACCTCTACCTTTCTCCCTCAAGAGCTCTAAGGCCAAATGCACCCTATTCCTTCTGTAGTACACTACTTTTGACCAGGGCCCATTGGGCTCTGGTCAAAAGTAGTGCACTATAGGAAAATACGGTGCAATTTGTGATGCATCCATCCAGTACATACACTTACAGACTAGCTTTT
>NW_019952609.1:0-3482 GCF_002910315.2 Salvelinus sp. IW2-2015
TGATATGGACTGATGCCAGTGTGCTGACAAATTCCTATTGGAAATATCCTATATCACTGGATTTTAATCACAGGATGGAGCACAGTTTAGAGCTGGTCAACTGTCAAGTTATGCACCGCACCTTGTATGTACTGTATGTAGGCCCCTCACTAATGCTGATTGAAGCTCTTCTCCTGTCTCTCCCAGTGTAAAACCATGACATGTTGTGGAGATCTAAGCTTGCCCATTRAATTTACATAGCTCAAGGCGAAATTGTAATATAGGTGGGGCATAATAGCATGAGATTTTCAAATCAAGGCCTATTTCATTGGTTGATGTTGTTGCCCGCCTGCATTATTCAAACTTGTATCCAGAAGACAACATTGGCAATACCCCTCTGTGGTTTGAGAATAAGGACTGAAAACTGAAACCATGAGGAACACCTTTCCATTCTCAGTGGATTCTCTGTTGAAATATAGGCCTCTATATTTACAACAAGACAGCTTTGATTTGTCAGCAGGGTTTGCATCCAGCCAGGGCACCGTGGGCACACAGACAAGACCAGAGGTGCAATTTGTCAAAGTCGGACTAGAGCTATTGTGTTCTTTTTAAACATATCCGCCAGAGGTGTCTGTCACAAATTCCAGGGCCCTATGCACTGCTGAGTTACATGACAAGGCATTTTTTGGTTGAACAAAATATTTTCCCCTCCAGTGCTCTAGTATAATGGCCCTAATGAAATTACAAGACAGTATTGAACATGCAATCTTTACACTATGAAAATAACAGAAATTACATTCTTTAAGATAGTATTCTACTCTTTCTTGCCATTAAGTGTMAAGGCAATGRTTAGCTKYTGTACATTAGTGTACTGGACTCAGCAGTTCGTTTCAGTCGACAGACTTGTTTAAGGCAGCTGATGATACATTTTTAGTCAGTCGCAAAGCATGAGTCAACTGTGTCCACTGGCATTGGTCTCCCTCCTTCCCTCGCCCTTGCAGAGTGCACTGCACATTGTTGCTGGGCCTAGGGTGTCAGAGCTGCCGAGAGGGACATAGACTGGTGGTGACGGTATCACAGACTGACAGCACACAGCGGACATTTTACAACAGAGGGAAATAGCCTACATGAATACCCCTTACAAAATGTTCTTACTAAGAGTGAAACATAAGAAAGGACGCAGATTCACTATGAACAGTAGACCTAGGGAATGTATACCGTAGATGGCTGTCAGAGAATGACCTTCGTTTGTGTAYAGTACCAGTCAAAAGTTTGGACACACTACTTCAAGGGTTTTTCTWTATTTTTACTATTTTCTACATTTTAGAAAAATAGTGAAGACATCAAAACTATGAAATAACACATATGGAATCATGTAGTAACCAAAAAAGTGTTAAACAAATCAAAATACATTTTATATTTGAGATTCTTCAAAGTCGCCACCCTTTGCCTTAATGACAGCTTTGAACACGTGGGATTCTCTCAACCAGCTTCATAAGGTAGTCAGCTGTAATACATTTCAATTAACAGGTGTGCCTTGTTAAAAGTTCATTTGTGGAATTTCTTTCCTTCTTAATGCGTTTGAGCCAATCAGTTGTGTTGTGACAAGATATACAAAAGATAGCYATATTTGGTAAAAGACCAAGTCCATATTATGGCAAAAACAGCTCAAATAAGCAAAGACCCAGAGTTACCTCTGCTGCAGAGGATAAGTTCAATARAGTTACCAGCCTCAGRAATTGCAATCCAAATAAATGCTTCACAGAGTTCAAGTAACAGACACATCTCAACATCAACTGTTCAGAGGAGACTGCGTGACTCAGGCCTTCATGGTCGAATTGCTGCAAAGAAACTACTACTAAAGGACACAAATAAAAAGAAGAGACTTGCTTGGGCCAAGAAACAGGAGCAATGGATATTAGACCGGTAGATATCTGTCCTTTGATCTGCTGAGTCCAAATTTGAGATTTTTGGTTCCAACTGCCGTGTCTTTGTGAGAYGCAGAGTAGGTGAACGGATGTTCTCCACATGTGTTGTTCCCACCATGAAGCATGGGGGTGTRATGGTGTGGGGGTGCTTTGCTGGTGACACTGTCAGTGATTTATTTCGAATTCAAGGCTGGAAACTATAGTGAGCCTCGACTGGTCAATTGTAACGTGATGTCGAGGAGTACGCAACAAAAGTTAAGGTTTTCCCAACTTTGGTCCCGCCCTGTTCACGCTCCCTCGCCCATGCTTGTATCGCCCAACGGTTCCCGCCCACTTTGCTTCCCTACATTGAAAATGAATGGGGTTTCGTTATTTCAACACCCCCAACGTGCTAACTGGATTTCTGCCGTTAGGTTAGATCAGGGGTCTCCAACAGGATCGCTTGATTGGCGAGCTAGCTACCAGTACCTAGCTCGCCAATCAATTCTGAAAGTACAATACAAGCATTTTTTCATGTGTTCCATCGCAGACTGTCATAAACATAAAACTCCCGGCTACTATCCAATCAAAGTCATATTGACATTATCCCACCCCTGGTTAGCCRCTATTGGCTTGAAAAGTCAAATGTAACACAATATCTGCAAATTAATTCCCAGCAATATTGCCCCCTGTCTGTCTGTTTGGTGTGCACGTTTGTCTATCACTCTCTATGTAGCCAGTTAGCGATGCTAATGATAGCCATCTTGTGAGTAGACAGACTTTCCCCCAAAACCTTCTCAATGCAAAGTAGGCTTACCTGACAGAACAACTGTATATCAGGATTATTTGTATCAATTGGGTGGCGATTGTTTTGCAAACTTTGCCATGACATGTGCTGCAGCAGTAGGTCTAACAGCAGAAACATTGCTAGACCTACAAATTCCTCTCTTGCTAGATGCACAGTTTTAAAGGGAATTACACAAAGATGAGTTATTTTCAGACCTAGAAAATGATCTTCAGATGTGATTTAAGCATTGACATAAAAAAATGTCACGACATGTTTCATTTTTGAAAAGTAGCTTTAACCATGGGTTAGATACACACAGACCGCATAGACCACATGAGGAATGTACACAACACAACGACGAGAGAGAGGGATAGAGACTGTTTGTGAAAGTATGCCTAATCTACGTTGAAGAACTAGTAAAATGATAACTCTGCAGTTTTATGATTTCTGTTTCTTTTTTCATATTAAATGCATAAAAATAATGACATAAAAATAATTTGCGATTTTTTATGGGAATTGGGCCAACACATTTAAAATATTTCCATTGTCTCGGTCAGGTCCAACATTGTGTAGACATTGGGTAGATAAAATAGGAAATTACTATGAAAATATAAAATATTTCAATTGTGGTATATTACTTAGTTTTTAATTTGATAACTTTATTATTTCGTATTCCTTCAAGTTCATCAATTTCATCTCTGCTCTAGCAGCCAGAACAATGTTCTCTCTGTTTCTCTTCGCATACTGTACTGGTCTTTTAGGTCATCCTATTAAGCTAAGCTAGGCTACCCTGCTAAGTATGCTGCAGT
>NW_019952610.1:0-3482 GCF_002910315.2 Salvelinus sp. IW2-2015
TGCTTGACATCATGGGAAAATCAAAAGAAATCAGACAAGACCTCAGAAATAAGAATTGTGGACCTCCACAAGTCTGGTACATCCTTGGGAGCAATTTCCAAATGCCTGAAGGTACCACGTCCATCTGTACAAACAATAGTACTCAAGTATAAACACCATGGGACCACGCAGCTGTCATACCGCTCAGGAAGGAGACACATTCTGTCTCCTAGAGATGAACGTACTTTGGTGCGAAAGGTGCAAATCAATCCCAGAACAACAGCAAAGGACCTTGTGAAGATGCTGGAGAAAACAGGTACAAAATTATCTATATCCACAGTAAAACGAGTCCTATATCGACATAACCTGAAAGGTCGCTCAGCAAAGAAGAAGCCACTGCTCCAAAACCCCCATAAAAAAGCCAGACTACGGTTTGCAACTGCACATGGGGACAAATATTGTATTTACCACCACAAACCGATGCTGGAACTAAGACCGCACTCAACTAGCTGTATAAGACCATAAGCAAACAAGAAAATGCTCATCCAGAAGTGGAGTTCCTAGTGGCTGGGGACTTTAATGCAGGCAAGCATAAATCTGTTTGACCTCATTTCTCAAGTTTTACGGGCGCCCAACCAATTGTGCTATTATGTGTTTTTTTCGCATTATTTGTAACTTATTTTGTACATAATAATCCTGCGCCAGCTCTACGCACGGTATCCCCAGTTCGCCAGCACAACCCAGTGCGGCCTATGCCAGCTCCCCGCACTTGCCGTGCTACAGGGGGGATTCAGCCAGGATGCGTTGTGCCAGCTCTACGATCCAGACCTCCAGTGCGCCTCCACGGCCCAGCATATCCTACGCCAGCTCTACGCACTATGCCTCCAGTGCGCCTTCATAGCCCAGTGCGCCCCGTGCCAGCTCTCCACACTCATCGAGCTAAAGTGGGTATCCAGCCAGGATGCGTTGTGGCAGCTCCCCGCACCAGGCTTCCAGTATGTCTCCTCAGTCCGGTGAGACATGTTCCGGCTCCACGTACGGAGCCTCTAGTGATAATCCATGGCACGAAGCCTCCAGTGATGATCCATAGCACAAAGCCTCCATTGATGATCCATGGCCCGGAGCCTGTAGTGGTAATCCATGGCACGAAGCCTCCAGTGATGATCCATAGCCCGGAGTCTCCAGTGATGAACCATGGCACGAAGCCTCCAGTGATGATCCATGGCCTGGAGCCTGTAGTGGTAATCCATGGCACGAAGCCTCCAGTGATGATCCATGGCCCGGAGCCTGTATTGATGATCCATGGCAAGGAACCTGCAGCAACGGTCCCCGGTCCGGAGCCTCCAGCGACGGTCCCCAGTCCAGAGCCTTGCCATGGATCGTCGCCATGGATCATCAATACAGACCACCATAGTCCCTGTGCCCAAGAACACAAAGGCAACCTGCCTAAATGACTACAGACGCGTGCACTCACATCCGTATCCATGAAGTGCTTTGAAAGGTTGCTAATGGCTCACATCAACACCATTATGGCGTCTGTGCTGCTAATAGTTTAGAAGGTTCCACGGAAAGCACACAGACAGGACAACTCTACTCACTTCTGGTTCTGCTCGAACTTGAGGAGAGCTGATAAAGCGGAACTGCATTTCTTAGCCAGAGGGGGCACTACAGGCTCGATGGCTAGGGAGAGGACCAGTCACCTGCAGACCCTTCATTGCTGCTCCTTTCTACAGACAGAATGAGGGGAAGACAATATGACAGGAAGCTCAAAACTTAAAACAGCTTAAGACAACATTGGCATAGAATTATTGTTTTTAGCAGAGTCAGTTTTTCCTCTTGACTGGGTTTGCAAGACTGCTCAATCACATAATTTGAGTTGATATTTTGAGTTTTTGTATTTTTTACTTCCTAAACTTATTCTGAGTAAGTCAGCATTTTAGGCTGTTACCCTGAGGGCCCACTCCCTGGTGCCCTCTCTGCCCGCTCCCTCCCTGTAGATGTCCCAGTGCTCCTTCCCGTCCACCACACGTCTCGACCCCCCGGCCGGCAGTAGCAGGAAGCGGGTCCACCAGAACTTCAAATCAATTCAAATGTTATTTGTCACATACACATGGTTAGCAAACATTAATGCAAGTGTAGCRAAATGCTTGCGCTTCTAGTTCTGACAGTGCAGTAATATCGAACAAGTAATCTAACAATTACCGAACAACTACCTAATAAACACAAATCTAAAAGGGGTGAATGAGAATATGTACATGTAAGTATATAGATGAGGATGGCCGAGCGGCATAGGCAAGGTGCAATAGATGGTATAAAATACAGTATATACACTACATGTGATATGAGTAATGTAAGATATGTAAACATTATTAAAGTGGCATTATTTAGAGTGTGTTGTATAAAGTGACAGGTGATCCATTTATTAAAGTGGCCAGTGATTGGGTCTCAATGTAGGCAGCAGCCTCTCTGAGTTCGTGATTGCTGTTTAGCAGTCTGATGGTCTTGAGATAGAAGCTGTTTTTCAGTCTCTCGGTCTCAGCTTTGATGCACCTGTACTGACCTCGCCTGGTTGATGTCCTTGATGATCTTTTTGGCCTTCCCGTGACATCAGGTGCTGTAAGTGTCATGGAGGGCAGGTAGTTTGCACCCGGTGATGCGTTGCAGACCGCACCACCCTCTTTAGAGTCTTGCGGTTGAGGGCGGTGCAGTTGCTGTACCAGGCTGTGATACAGCCCGACAGGATGCTCTCGATTGTGCATCTGTAAAAGTTTGTCAGGGTTTTGGGTGACAAGCCAAATTTCTTCAGCCTCCTGAGGTTGAAGAGGCGCTGTTGCGCCTTCACCACACTGCCTGTGTGAGTGGACCATTTCAGTTTGTCTGTGATGTGTACGGTGAGGAACTTAAAACATTCCACTGCTGTCCCTTCGATGTGGACGGGGGGTGCTCCCTCTGCTGTTTCCTGAAGTCCACGATCATCTCCTTTGTTTTGTTGACGTTGAGTGAGGTTGTTTTCCTGACACCACACTCCGAGTGCCCACTACTGTTGTGTCGTCTGCAAGCTTGATGATTGAGTTGGAGGCGTGCATGGCCACGCAGTCGTGGGTGAACAGGGAGTACAGGAGGGGGCTGAGCACACACCCTTGTGTGGCCCCAGTGTTGAGGGTCAGCGAAGTGGAGATGTTATTTCCTTCCTTCACCACCTGGGGCGGCCCGTCAGAAAGTCGAGGACCCAATTGCACAGGGCGGGTTGAGACCCAGGGCCTCCAGCTTGATGATGAGCTTGGAGGCTACTATGGTGTTGAATGCTGAGCTGTAGTCAATGAACAGCATTCTTACATAGGTATTCCTTTTGTCCAGGTGGGATAGGGCAGTGTGCAGTGTGATGGCGATTGCGTCGTCTGTGGACCTGTTGGGGCGGTATGCAAACTGAAGTGGGTCTAGGGTGGCCTGTAAGGTGGAGGTGATATGATCCTTGACTAGTCTCTCAAAGCACTTCATGATAA
>NW_019952611.1:0-3482 GCF_002910315.2 Salvelinus sp. IW2-2015
TCCTCTCTCTCCTCTCCTGTCCTCTCTCATCTCCTGTCCTCTCTCATCTCCTGTCCTCTCTCATCTCCTGTCCTCTCTCCTCTCCCCTCAGACAGTATCATGCCCCCCCCTGGCCAACAGCTGCTACCCACATAGAGGTCAGACTTTAGAGGTTGCTCCGCCTCTCGTTCTGGGCCGTCGCCACAGAGGATGCTGGGAATGTGTCGCGGGCGCAGGAAGTTCCTCGCTGCCTCCCTCGCCCTGCTCTTCATCCCCGCTCTCACCTGGCTGTACCTTTCCGCTGGCAACTTCCAAGGTAGGACCCAACTCTCCTGAACCGCCTGGTGCAGTAACCTGGCGTCTCTCCTGAACCGCCTGGTGCAGTAACCTGGCGTCTCTCCTCTGAACCGCCTGGTGCAGTAACCTGGCGTCTCTCCTCTGAACAGGCCTCCCTCTCTATTCATGTTGCAGGGTTGCACATTTTCAAAAGATTTCCCAAAATTGCCAGGTTTTCCAGAGATTCTGGGGAAACATGGGCAATTTTTGGGAATATTTCCAGTTGGTTGTCCTCTTGCTGCAGAATGTTTCCTGTCTGTCTCTCTTAGAGCACGTCACTAAACCCAGACTAGACTCCCAGAAATCCAGAAAAACCGACTATTTTTTGTCAGGTTCTGGTTTGACTTTGTATTGTATTGCATCGGTCGGTTTCCTCCAGTTTATTCATGTCAAGCCTTCCCTTTCATAGTACCCGGTCATATTCAGCCCACCACATTGTTCTCATGTACAAACACAGTCCTATCTTTGTGATGGCCGTCCAACAGGGGCGTTTAATGTTGAGAAATACCAAACGCTTGAATGCCACGCACCCAATGGTAGATCACACACTGTGATTGGAGGAAGGCATGGTAGATCACACACTGTGATTGGAGGAAGCACATGTGTAGGATCACACACTGTGATTGGAGGAAGCATGGTAGATCACACACTGTGATTGGAGGAAGCATGGTAGATCAATACACTGTGATTGAGGAAGCATGGTAGATCACACTGTGATTGGAGGAGCATGGTAGATCATACTAACATCATGGCCAACAGTCAGCATGGTCAACCCCTCCATTATCTCAGCCAATCACGGCTAGCCAGGGAGGATCCTGTCTTTCTACTTGTCTAAACTAGACTTAGAATCAAAACATGTGATTCATATTTACAGAACAAATTTTGTCATTTAAGGCACATGAAAGTTTAATTGTATTTTGAAAAAATGGACTCTACTTTTGAAGTAGGAAAGTAGTTTTAGTTGAGGACCCAGGCTACAACAGTGCTAGGCTAGCACAGTGACTGTTCATGCTCTTTTAGTCTGAGGATCCCAGGCTCAGCAGTGCTAGGCTAGCACAGTGAGGTCACCTCTTTTAGTCTGAGGACCAGGCTACAGAGTGCTAGGCTAGCACAGTGACAGGTCCCTCTTTTAGTCTGAGGACCCAGGCTACAGCAGTGCTAGGCTAGCACAGTGACAGGTCACCTCTTTTAGTCTGAGGACCCAGGCTACAGCAGTGCTAGGCTAGCACAGTGACGGTCACCTCTTTTTAGTCTGAGGACCCAGGCTACGCAGTGCTAGGCTAGCACAGTGACCATCTCTTTTAGTCTGAGGACCCAGGCTACAACAGTGCTAGGCTAGCACAGTGACCATCTCTTTTAGTCTGAGGACCCAGGCTACAGCAGTGCTAGGCTAGCACAGCGACTGTTCACCTCTTTTAGTCTGAGGACCCAGGCTACAACAGTGCTAGGCTAGCACAGTGACCATCTCTTTTAGTCTGAGGACCCAGGCTACAACAGTGCTAGGCTAGCACAGTGACTGTTCCATCTCTTTTAGTCTGAGGACCCAGGCTACAACAGTGCTAGGCTAGCACAGTGACAGGTCACCTCTTTTGTCTGAGGACCCAGGCTACAGCAGTGCTAGGCTAGCACAGTGACTGTTCCATCTCTTTTAGTCTGAGGACCCAGGCTACAGCAGTGCTAGGCTAGCACAGTGACTGTTCCATCTCTTTTAGTCTGAGGACCCAGGCTACAGCAGTGCTAGGCTAGCACAGTGACAGGTCACCTCTTTTAGTCTGAGGACCCAGGCTACAGCAGTGCTAGGCTAGCACAGTGACTGTTCCATCTCTTTTAGTCTGAGGACCCAGGCTACAGCAGTGCTAGGCTAGCACAGTGACTGTTCACTTTTAGTCTGAGGACCCAGGCTACAGCAGTGCTAGGCTAGCACAGTGACTGTCATTCTTTTAGTCTGAGGACCCAGGCTACCTTCTCTTTTTTAAACAGTTGCAGGCGACTCAGTGTTTGGTGTGTTTTGTTAAAGGGTCAGAATGTTGCTGTATCCTCTGCTTTCCCCCCGCTGGCCTTGGTGTGATTTGTACTCTAGCCAAAGGGGAGGTACAGCTACCAGCTCCCTCTTTTAATGAAATGTCACCGTTTTTGTTTTCGGCTCAGATTTATATCCCCCTGGTCTTCGTTTGGGGTATGGAGGCACGGACAGGAGACATACGCCGGGAGAGGAGACACACACACACACACACACACACACACACACACACACTCTACCCCTTCTCAGAGCCCCTGAGCCCCTTCTGAAGTCTATCTTATCCAGGCTGTAATTAAACTGAATGGATTGGCTAGATCTGAATGAACAGTCGTTAGTTGTTTGTTGTTGAGGTGCTCTGTGATTGCATATGGCTGTATTCACACAGGACAGAGCAGCCAAAGCCAGTTGGACCTGGTCTTTACGCCACTGCCTGGCCATTTCGTTTTACTTTTCAGTCTCTCTTTTTCTGTGTCCCTCTGTAAAAACTCATCATCTATGTGAATGCCCCGTAACATTATCCAATACAACACACAGGAAACAGACTGTTTTCTGTCATGGGAACCGCAGCACATTCACATGTAATGTTGTTACCATCTGCCGGTTTATCCAGAGAGACTTAGAGTAGTGAGTCATTTAGCTGAGTCATTTAGAAGACTCTCTTATCCAGAGAGTCTTACAGTAGTGAGTCATTTAGCAGACTCTCTTATCCAGAGAGACTTAGAGCAGTGAGTCATTTAGCTGACTCTCTTATCCAGAGATACTTAGAGCAGTGAGTCATTTAGAAGACTCTCTGATCCAGAGAGACTTAGAGCAGTGAGTCATTTAGAAGACTCTCTTATCCAGAGAGACTTAGAGCAGTGAGTCATTTAGCAGACTCTCTTATCCAGAGAGACTTAGAGTAGTGAGTCATTTAGAAGACTCTCTGATCCAGAGAGACTTAGAGTAGTGAGTCATTTAGCTGAGTCATTTAGAAGACTCTCTTATCCAGAGAGACTTAGAGTAGTGAGTCATTTAGCTGACTCTCTGATCCAGAGAGACTTAGAGTAGTGAGTCATTTAGAAGACTCTCTTATCCAGAGAGACTTAGAGTAGTGAGTCATTTAGCAGACTCTCTTATCCAGAGAGACTTAGAGTAGTGAGTCATTTAG
>NW_019952612.1:0-3481 GCF_002910315.2 Salvelinus sp. IW2-2015
CGACACAGTGAGAACTGTGACCCATCCTAACCCTGATCCTTAACTCTGTAATAAACCCCTGACCCCAATAAATAGGCCATAGGAGCGAATAATTACAATTTAGCAGATTAACACTGGAGTGATAAATCATCAGATGATCATGTGCAAGTAGAGATACTGGTGTGCAAAAGAGCAGAAAAGTAAATAAATAAAAACAGTATGGGGATGAGGTAGGTAAATTGGGTGGGCTATTTACAGATGGACTATGTACAGCTGCAGCGATCGGTTAGCTGCTCAGATAGCAGATGTTTAAAGTTGGTGAGGGAWATAAAAGTCTCCAACTTCAGCGATTTTTGCAATTCGTTCCAGAATACCCTGTCATAAATACCCTGTCATTATGCACAGTAGATCTATTCTATTTGAAGTGTTATTGCTTTGTGTTGACGTCTGCTAGTCCCAGTTACTATGGTACACTGTTCAGGCCTCATCATCCTAAGGCTGCGTTTACACAGGCAGCCCAATTCTGATCCTTTCCCACTAACATTTCTGGCATAATGCCAATTAATCTGATCCATTAAATCAATCTAATAAAAAACAATATACAAAACAATAACTCACGGGTCTCGGGTATATGTCATTTTAACTGTCCGGAATGGCCCCTACAGATCAGAACGGGACTGCTGTAGTAGAGAGAGAGAGAGATTTAATCATTTATGCTGCTGCTCTTGCTTTTCACGAGAGTGGAGTGTTGCGAGTGTAGCTTGTTGTTGGCCAATCATGAGTCATCGAAGCAGCAATAGGCTACAGTCATAGAGCCTCGTTCCGTGTGTGGAAAAAGTTAGGAGATATCTAATCAACGGAAAATGGAATTAAAATGATGGAATTTAAAGGTAGCCCTTTCCTGCAGTCAAATGACCAAATCACCCTCTATTGGCCTCATGGGTGGAATGTTAATTATTATTTAAAAGAAACCGCTGATGTATATAAAGTGTAATATAGGGAAGCACACTCAAAATTAAATACATGGTACAGGTGTCTACTTTTTTTAAGACCATAACCATGTGTGTGATGTGTATACTTTAGTTTCAAAGTAGATTTGTTTAAGACTACCAAGAATCACTGTGTTATAATGCCTTACCTCCCTAATCTTACTACATTTGCACAAACTGTATATAGACTTTTCTATTGTGTTATTGACTGTACGTTTGTTTATCCCATGTGTAACTCTGTGTTGTTTGTGTCGCACTGCTTTGCTTTATCTTGGCCAGGTTGCAGTTGTAAATGAGAACTTGTTCTCAACTGGCCTACCTGGTTAAATAAAGGTGAAATCCCCCAAAATAATCATATTTGATTCTAAATAACCTAGCTGTGGCAGCTATTAGTCTACTATAGCGCGAGTCGGCTTGGTTGGTTGCTATCTCTCGTCTCTCCTTCCTCCCTGTGTCACTCTCTCACAGTACGGCCCCTCCCCGCCTACTAGAGCGGCACCTTTCGCCTTACTCTCACGCTTTATCAGCTCCGGTTAATAAAGTAGCTTATAAAATTACTTTTCTGCTGCTTCCCTCACTCGGAATCGGGTCTGGATCTGACCAGGTCTATACGGAATGGGTTTAGTTGTCCTCGGGTCCGTTCTCATATATTTAAAAAATGTATGTATGTATATCGGGTCTGGGTGGGAAAGCCCCAGGTCCATTTCGGAACGGCTCCAACTTTTTGAACCCGTGAAGACCATCTAGTGCACACACACAAATGCACATGTTCTTCAACAGAGGTGATTTAGAATCTCTCCCCAGGCTACACTCACACACCTCCCTGATCTGGCCTTAGTGTTGGCTCCTGGGTCGTGCTCCTCCCTGTCTCCCCCGCTGTTCCTCACTGTTCCCCTGAGATCTGGCTGGAGATGTGTTCTAATCTAGCTACATTGATTTCATGGATGGCATACTCTGACACGTGTACAGTATGGCGTAGCCTATACAATGGTGTATTATACCAGGGCCATGTATACATGCCAGCAGCATACCACACTGCATCCCACTGCTGGCTTGCTTCTGAAGCTAAGCAAGGGTTGGCCCTGGTCAGTCCCTGGATGGGAGACCAGATGCTGTGGAAGTGGTGTTGGAGGGGCAGTAAGAGGAACTCTTTCCCCTGGTAGTAAAATATCCCAATGCCCCAGGGCAGTGGGGGTGTTAACCCTGGTGTCCTGGCTAATTCCCAAGCTGTCCTCATATCATCCCGAGCTTACAATTGGCTCTTTCATCCATCATTCATGGAGTAGACTAACAGATGGGGTGGCCTAAATAATGGAGTAGACTAACAGATGGAGTAGACTAACAGATGGAGTAAACTAACAGGTGGAGTGGACTAATAGATGGAGTAAACTAACAGGTGGAGTGGTCTGTTAGATGGAGTAGACTAACAGATGGAGTGGTCTGTTAGATGGAGTAAGACTAATAGGTGGAGTGGTCTGTTAGATGGAGTAGACTAATAGGTGGAGTGGTCTGTTTGATGGAGTGGACTAATATGTGGAGTAGACTAATAGGTGGAGTGGTCTGTTTGATGGAGTGGACTAATATGTGGAGTAGCTTATTAGGTGGAGGTGGACTAATAGATGGAGTGGTCTGTTAATGGAGTAGACATAATAGATGGAGTAGACTAACAGATGGAGTAAACTAACAGATGGAGTGGACTAATAGGTGGAGTGGTCTGTTAGATGGAGTGGACTAATAGATGGAGTGGACTGATAGGTGGAGTGGACTAATAGGTGGAGTGGACTAATAGGTGGAGTAGACTAACAGATGGAGTAGACTAATAGGTGGAGTGGTCTGTTAGATGGAGTAGACTAATAGGTGAAGTAGACTATTAGGTGGAGTGGACTAATAGATGGAGTGGACTAATAGATGGAGTGGACTAATAGATGGAGTGGTCTGTTAGATGGAGTAGACTAATAGGTGGAGTAGACTATTAGGTGGAGTGGACTAATAGATGGAGTGGTCTGTTAGATGGAGTGGACTAATAGATGGAGTGGACTAATAAATGGAGTGGACTAATAGATGGAGTGGACTAATAGATGGAGTAGACTAACAGGTGGAGTGGACTAATAGGTGGTGTGGACTAATAGATGGAGTAGACTAATAGGTAGAGTGGTGGGCTGTTAGATGGAGTAGACTAATAGGTGGAGTAGACTAATAGATGGAGTAGACTAATAGGTGGAGTGGGCTGTTAGATGGAGTGGACTAATAGGTGGAGTAGACTAATAGATAGAGTAGACTAATAGGTGGAGTGGACTAATAGATGGAGTAGACTAAATAGGTGGAGTAGAATAATAGGTGGAGTAGAATAATAGGTGGAGTAGACTAACAGGTGGAGTAGACTAACAGGTGGAGTGGACTAATAGGTAGAGTAAGACTAATAGATGGAGTAGACTAATAGGTGGAGTGGACTAATAGATGGAGTAAACTAATAGGTGGAGTGGAACTAATAGATGGAGTAGACTAATAGGTGG
>NW_019952613.1:0-3481 GCF_002910315.2 Salvelinus sp. IW2-2015
GCACTGATGTCAACGTGGGCACGTGCAAGGAGAAGTTCCAGGTATGGAAATTAACCTTAGGGCTTTGCTTTCATTGGTGTAGAAAAATAAATAATACGAATCTAATTGATAAGAAAAAATGTGAGTTCAATCTGTTAGATCATTTTATCTGAATGCTATTATTGTTCGTTTTCCCCATAGAGATTCCTGCAGAGGTTCATTGACCCGACTTCCAACGAGGATGAGAATGCTGGTTTGGACCTGAACGAGCCTCTCTACATGCAGAAGCTGGAGGAGGTAGGGTCCCCCTCCCCCTAGCACCATGTGACACCAATAACAGTGATCAACCATTTACATCTTGTCTTGAGACTAGTATTGCACTTATTCTTTTGCAGTGATAATTTTCTATTTGTGTTGTCCCTCTAGATCAGTGTGGTTGGTGAGCCTGTGCTGAACGTCAACTGCGGCCATGTGCAGTCCTTTGACGCAGACCTGTACAGGCAGCTCATCTCCTACCCCCAGGTAAACACGCACGCACCAGACGGTCTCACATATGAACCCTCTCGAGTCTAAGTGTAAGTTCTACTAAGCTAACATATGGAATTGTTTTAAGATGGACATACCAAGGGTCATTTAGATATTTGATTTCTAGCTTTAGGACCTCTCTAATATTAATGGGAGATAATGGGCTATGAATGCTAACTTAAAATGTTTCCCGTATGACAGCTAGCAAAGGTGGGTTGGTGTAATATTTGTCTGCTAAATATTTTTTGACCATTTATTACCATGGGCATAGAGATACAATATTTAATTATGTGTAGCATACCAATAAGAATGGTGATTCATAATGTTGTTTTTCCTATATCTCTTTCACAGGAAGTCATCCCCACATTTGACATGGCTGTCAATGAGCTGTTCTTTGAGCGTTTCCCAGACTCCATCTTGGAGCACCAGATCCAGGTGCGGCCGTACAACGCCCTGAAGACTAGGAACATGAGGAGCCTGAACCCTGAAGGTAATAGGACTGTGGCGGTAATTACATTTTGTCAGCCGGTAACTGTCATGCAAATAACTGCCGGTCTCACTGTTATTCACCGTTAATTAACATAAATGCGTTTAACATCTCCGGACTTCCACACATAGCCTACAAGGCACTGATGTGGACCTCTGGAACATATACTTTTTAAAATAGGCTAATAAATCAATTTAATATAGCCTACACCAACACAATAAATCCATTATTTATTTTAGTCATTTCTAAAGAAACATCATATGGAGAAAAGAACCGAATAGCATATTCTGAGTCATGTTAGGCCCTGATCTGGCTATGTCATGTGGCTGTTCGATACACTAGTTCATTTAGCAGACAAGATTTGCTTATAATTCCTGTGGCATTTTATGTTATAGTAAGAAGAATACAATTGAACATAGCTGAATAAAATAGAAAGGATATTTCTCTGACGGGAGTGCGCACATGCATGCTGCTTTTCTGTTGATTGGTTAACAAAGTGATAATTTAAAACATGTCCTATATGTTTAAATTTAGTTATTTACGCAACTTTAGTTGTGATAGAAATCAAAACATATACCCTAAGGTTTGTAAGGCTGCATGATGCGACACTAATGATGGTTTGACAAAAGTAGCATGTTTCTTGCACAGGCTGCACACCATCTTTCTCTTATTCACAATTTGACAAGCACTCAGCAGTATTCTCATCCATCAGACTATTCTGAATTTAATCAATGTTTTGCATATAGCCTACTAACATGTGTGTGATTATTTGATTTAGAGTGGCCCACAAAAAAACATGTTATCCTTAGCCTGCACTGGAATAACGAATGGCGGAAGCGCTTCCCGTGGTTCCGTTTTTAATATGCCAGGTTGGCTACATCGGTTGTAAAGTAAATTAATGTGCTTTATTTTAAGAATTTAGCAATAAAGAAAGAAAGCTTGAACCTCTTTTTAAATAGTTTAAATTCTTTTTTCATGCCAGCCAGGTAGACTACTCCGGTTGTAAAGCGAAGCAATGTGCTTAATATGAGGAATTTTAAGATACATATAGTAGACCTAGCCTATAGAAAAAGTATAGTATCCCTCTTTTTAATAGGCCATCAACTCAGTTCTCACGCAATTGCATAGCCTATAGAAATGTTGCGCAACATTGGCTAATAGGAAAACTTACTTCATTCCATGCATCAACCAGCTATTTACATTTGAGTCATTTAGCAGACACTCTTATCCAGAGCGACTTAGTTAGTGCATTCATCTTAAGATAGCTAGGTGGGACAACCACATATCACAGGCATAGAAAGTACATTTTTTTCTTTAAAGTAGCTGTCAGTAGAGTCAGAGCTAGAAGAGGGGGTCAAGTGCAAGTGCTGGTTAAGTGTTTATTGAAAAAATAATGGGAGGTGAGTAGGATTAATTCAAATACTGTTTGAAGAAGTAGGGTTTTAGATGTTTTTGGAAGATCGGCAGAGACTCTGCTGTTCTAGCTTCAGAGGGAAGCTGGTTCCACCAATGGGGTGCCAGGACAGAGACGAGCTGTCCTCCCGTAGGGGTGGGAGGGCCAAGAGGCCTGCGGTGGCAGAACGGAGTGCTCGGATTGGGGTGTAGGGTTTGAGCATAGCCATAGGTAAGCACCATGGTCTTGTAGCTATGAGGAGCTGGCTGTCACTGTGCAACAGGTGATCCTATTCCACTCAAACTCTGAATGCCAGGGCTCTCATGAAGTGTTTGACAGGGACAAGTGATTAGAGGGACAATAGAGCGCTTAGTACCAGGGTATTAGCGACTGGCCATTAGTAAGTTTGCTAGGCTACTAATGACCATCAGCGGCATCAGAGCGCCGTTTGGGGGAAGTCTAGTAACCGTGACTCATCGGTCATGTCATTTGACTGCAGTCATGACTCGTGACTTCCGGTGTGGTGGCAATACGGTAAACGTGGCTGTCCTAGTAATAGTACAAAAGCTGAAGAACATACGCACATCCAGCTACATCAGTCTAATGAAGACCTACGGGTCAAAACGTTGTTAAAAATAAATATCACCTGGGAGCATGAGCAGCATTGTGCGGCGTTTTCCTTTCTGTTGTCCTAGTAATAGACCATATCATCTGATGGATGTCTAGCTTCCCTGAACAATGGATGAACATCTATTGCACTATAAACCATATGAAGAGTGAATTATACTCAATTAAACATTGATTTTCTTTCAAAATTGAGTGTTTGAATGAGCCTGCAGCCTAGTGGCAGATGATTTGTACTTTTGGGGCTTACATTGATTCCATTTGCCCCGGGCAAGCTCAGTCAAGCATATCTAAAATGTATGAAGCCATATCTGGTGCTATAGTGCTCAGTACTTAATACAATCTTCCTCTGTCCCTCTCCTTCCAGACATTGACCAAATGATCACCATCAGCGGCATGGTGATCAGGACCTCCCAGCTGATCCCAGAGATGCAGGAGGCCTTCTTCCAGTGCCAGGTTTGTGCCTTTTCTAC
>NW_019952614.1:0-3481 GCF_002910315.2 Salvelinus sp. IW2-2015
CTGCCGTTACAGTATCTCTCTGCCTAGCATAACCTGGTGGCCAGTTTGTTTCATGTTCTGCACGGGCCAACTCCAAGTGTAGTATATTCAATACTCACAACTGTACTCTTTAGTGTACACTACTGTAGTCTCACTGCTGTACTCTACTGGCAGCAACACAACAGAGATGAGACTTAAAACAGCATTCAAGCATATCTTGCTCAGTGGTACATTCCTTTACATAGAAAGAAAACTTGATACCTTTACTCTTCATTTCTGTTTATCAGTGACTAGTCTTAGCCTATTATGGAACTGATTTAGGATCAGTTTAGCCTTTTAGATTGATAACAATAACATGGACGGGGGGACCTGACCCTAGATCAGCAGCACTCCTACTCTGGGATATGTTATGAATACAGAACTGTTCTAAATGTGTTTTTAGCTAAATMACTTCTTGTATTCTCTGGTTCTGTCAAGCATTACAATGTTTACTTTTAAATAAAACAAAAGGTTTGTTGTCATAAAATGCTATATGGTGAATCAAAATAGATTGTGTTATGTTCAAAGGTGTTTGGAGAGGATTCAAAGACTAGTTTTGTGGACGCAATATTTTGATATTTGTGTCTAATTTAAATTTTCAAGTGTTAAAAACCTGAAATAAATCTTGATTTGTAAAATCTGATTTGTGTTTTCTGGCTCTGTTGGTGCTCTTGCATGTGAGATGTCTGTGTTATCCAAATAATACGTGTTTGCAAACACTGAGTGCATTCCAATGAGTTTATTCTGTAAAAGTCTTGTCCATAAACAGCAAAAAACAGTTTACTTTAAACTACAAACCTTTAAAATGTAAAACATGTTCTAATTCCGAGCATTAACAAAGATTGAAAGGTTTAAATWWWTMTTTTTAAATGTATGAGTTTACATTTCACACAGTATTATAATCAACTATCATCAAAAAAATAAATATAATATATTTTTCATAAAGACATAGGAAGGAGAGCAGGCTACTGGCATACCATTGATGGGAGTGTGTAACAGTAAGTTTGGATGCTGAACCAAGGCAGAAAACACCATTTTCCAGCATGCCAGACGCCAACTTTACACCAAACACTAAAGCTGCATTCATGACAAGCTGCTTCATGAGCAAGGGAAACTCTGAAAATATGACTTGTAAACTCGGAGCAACGAGTTGTGTGCATTCACGTGCCTTGAACTCGTTGAGAACGCTGATTGCTCAATGGCAAACAAGCTGCGTCAATCATAAACGAAAGTACAGCTATCAAGTTTGTAAACAAATTATAGTGTTAAAAAAACAACATAAATAGCCTGTTTAAAAAAAAAGAAAATGGTTTGTTACATTAACTGCCAAAAATGTAGTTATCGAGGTAATTTCCTTAGTAGGTGATGTCAGAGGTCAGCACAGGAATGATACCCGAGTTTCCCACTTGTAAATAGTTGGAGGGTAGTTCAAATGTTGTTTTTCACTCGGAAGCTTGTATTTCTGAGTTTCCAACATGTCATAAATGCCTCAGGATGAATATATCGTCTGAGAAAGGTGCTTGCCAACATGGTTGTGTTATGTCCTTTTTTCTCCTTCACTGCACTGTGGAAGAAGTGTGAATGGAAAAACAGCAGAATACTGAACAAATATATAAACGCAACATGCAACAATTTAAAAGATTTTACTGAGTTTATATAAACGCAACATGCAACAATTTCAAAGATTTTACTGAGTTACAGTTCATATAAGGCAATCACTCAATTTAAATTAATTAATTAGGCCCTAATCTATTGATTCACATGGGTGGGCCTGGAGGCATAACCCACCCACTTGGGAGCCAGGCCCAGCCAATCAGAATTAGTTTTCCCCACAAAAGGGATTTTTATAGACAGAAATACTCCTCAGTTTCATCAGCTGTCCGGGTGGCTGGTCTCAGATGACCGCAGGTGAGAAAGCTGGATGTGGAGGTCCTGGGCTGGTGGGTTACACGTGTCTGCGGTGTGAGGCTGGTTGGATGTACTGCCAAATTCTCTAAAATGACGTGGAGGTGGCTTATGGTAGAGAAATTAACATTAAATTCTCTGCAACAGCTCTGGTGGAAATTCCTGCAGTCAGCATGCCAATTGCACGCTCCCTCAACTTGCGACATCTGTGGCATTGTGTTGTGTGACAAAACTTTTATTGTCCCTAGCACAAGGAGCACCTGTGCAACGCTAATTTAATCAGCTTCTTGATATGCCACACCTGTCAGGTGGATAGATTATCTTGGCAATGGAGAAATGCTCACTAACAGTGATGTAAACAATTTGTGCACCAAATTTGAGAGAAATAATGTTTTTGTGCGTATGGAACATTTCTGGGATCTTTTATTTCAGCTCATGAAACATTTTACATGTTGCGTTTACCTTTTTGTTCAGTATAATTGAAAACGTTAAGAAAATAACTAGGWRGTTGTGTACAACAGTTGAGCATGCCACTATAGAAAGCTTTTAAAATATACCATAGCCCATTCTACTGACACACGTTAAAACCGATTCATCACTTCCCATAGAAAGATGAAGGCAGCRTAGTGCACTACAGAATGTAGGTGGTAGGGTTCCATTTGGGATGCGGACGAGTAGTTAGCTAGATCAGTCAGGTAGAATACTGGCCCTATACTCTACAGCCAAAGTCAAATATATAGATAGAGAGATAGAAAGTTAGAGAGTCGGTTTGTGCACAACACTTCATACATTTATCTATGTCTTTTTCCATTCATCTTTTGCGGGTTACATAAAAGAGCAACATACAGTGCTGAGTGATATGGATATGTTATACAGTCAGTTAAACACACATTTCAAATTTCCAGTAACTTTCCCCAAATTCTCAGGTTTCCCATGAATTCCAGTCGTATGATCACCGGATTTCCYGCTTATTCCCTCCTGATCGCAGGAATATTCCAACCAGGATTTCTGGAAAACTGGACATTTTTGAAAATGTACTGGAAATTTGCAACCCTAAGCATTGTTTTATAAAAGCAAATCCAAGATACAACTAGTATGATCAGAACACTGCAATACCCAACATATATCAATCATCATAAACCACAAGGGAGTATATTATACTGTATATTCATAGAAGTTTTATCAAACATAGCTAACATGTTTACCTATAATGACATCATTGATGGATTAATCAGATAGTGGAGGCTAAGGGTCAATATAAATATTGATTGATGCTTATTTTACACTGTTTWGATATGAAATGTGGTGTTCTGATTTTGAAAGAGACGGGGACACAAGTGTGTGTGTATGTTGTTTTGAAGCTAGTTACCTTGGCTCTAGTCTAGCCTGGGCGCCTATTGGCTGAAGCAGAGATGTACAGATTTAGTGATATACTGTAGTAGATGTGTGTTATTTTCTACATAGAGATAGACGTGAATCGCCCATTACAGTTAGTGCTAGAGGTGGTGATTATGGGAGTTTGACCATTCCAATATCACGTGACAGCAACAATGAATAC
>NW_019952615.1:0-3479 GCF_002910315.2 Salvelinus sp. IW2-2015
AATTCGTTCACTTAATAAGCAGACAAACAATCCCATTAATGAGAGAAAATCAGCACAGAACCTTGTGGGATGCCAAAACCTGGTGTGTTGTGGTGCCAATACTCGATGGGAGTATCTCTGAATGGCAGGCTCCATGACAGGACAGGTTTTGCTCCAGAAAATCAGTTACACACAAACACACCTATCTAGATAGATGATTTCTTACCTCCGTTATCTGTCCTCTTGAGGGCGCCATCTTTGTGGGGGCACAGCTCACACCTCTGCAGAGAAGGAGGAGACAGGGGGGAGACAATGGACCTTTAGCAAAACTCTTTACCATACAATTACAACCACAAAAAGATATATACAGTAGCACCTTCAGATAAGTATTCCATACCCTTGAATTATTCACATTTGGTTGTGTTATAGCATGAATCCTAAAAATGGAATAAATAAACAATTATCTCACCCATCTACACACAATACCCCATAATGAACAAAGCTGAAAACTGTTTTTAGAAAATTTATATCGGATTTTACACCCACCTAATGCGTCGGGAGTTTTGATAGGCTTGAGTTCATAACAGCGCAATGCTTTGAAGGCACGCGAAGAGCTGCTGGCAAAAACGCACGAAAGTGCTGTTTGAATATGAATGCCTTTATGAGCCTGCTGGTGTACCACTGGCCAGTCAGGACTGCTTCTGGTCAAATCATAGACTTAAATTATATCATTATAACACACAGAAATACGAGCCATAGGTCGATTAAAATATGGTAGAGATCGGAAACTATCATCTCGAAAAACGAACGTTTTTATTGTTTCATTGAAGATACGGAACCGTTCCGTATTTTACTCTAAACGGGTGGGCTCCATAAAGTCTAAAATATTCCTGTTACATTGCAACAACCTTCAATGTTACGTCATAATTACGTTTTAAATCTGGCAAATTAGTTCGCAACGAGGCCAGGCGGCAGGGCCCAAACTGTTTTGCCCATATCCTGCACTCTGCGTGGCAAATGAACGCAAGAGAAGTGACACAAATTTCAACCTGGTTAATATTGCCTGCTAACCCTGTATTTCTCTTTAGCTATAATGCAAGGTTTAAATATATACTTCTGTGTATTGATTTAAGAAAGGCATTGATGTTTATCGGTTAGGTACAGTCGTGCTAAATGATTGTGCTTCTATTCGCAAATGCGCTGTTTGGTTAAATCATCTCCCGGGTTTGGCGATTTTGGTTGGCTGTCTTTGTTAGGAGAAATAGTCTTCACACCAGTTTGCAATGAGCCAAGGCGGGCCCAAACTGCCTGCATAATCCCGACTCTGTTACAAGAGTAAGTGACAGACCATTTTCCCTTAGTTAAAAGAAATTCCTGGTAGCAGGCAATATTAACTAAAATATGCAGGTTAAAATAGTATTTTTATGATTACCTTTGTTGTATTTTGAAATTTAAGAAAGGCATTTATGGTTAGCGCTACGGAACGATGGGAGCAACGACAGTCTCCCTTTTTCCGCTGAATGCCAACCGACATCGATTATATGCACGCAGGAAAGGCTACGATATAACAATAATATCATCAAACCATGTGTAGTTAACTAGTGATTATGATTGATTGATTGTTTTTTATAAGATAAGTTTAATGCTAGCTAGCAACTTACCTTGGCTTCTTACTGCATTCGCGTAACAGGCAGGCTCCTCGTGGATTGCAATGTAATCAGGTGGTTAGATCGTTGGACTAGTTAACCGTAAGGTTGCAAGATTGAATCCCCGAGCTGACAAGGTAAAAATCTGTCGTTCTGCCCCTGAACAAGGCAGTTATCCCACCGTTCCTAGGCCGTCATTGAAAATAAGAATGTGTTCTTAACTGACTTGCCTAGTTAAATAAAAGGTTCCATAAAAAAGAAAACAACATTTTTGAAACCATGTATACTTGCACTATACAAGATGGAAGGGAGTTCCATGCACTCATGTCTCTGTATAATACTGGTATGTTTACTTGAATTTGTTCTGGACCTGGGCACTGTGAAAAGACCCCTGGTGGCATATCTGGTGGGGTGAGTGTCTGTGTGTCTTTACAACCATTGAATATATATTTTGACCCTGACAGTTTACAGTCTAAGCTAACACCAAGTAATTTAGTCTCCTCAACTTGTTCAACAGCCACACCATTCGTTACCAGATTCAGCTGAGGTCTAGAACTTAGGGAATGATTAGTACCAAATACAATGCTCTTAGTTTTAGAGATGTTCAGGAGCAGTTTGTTACTGGCCACCCATTCCAAAACAGACTGCAACTCTTTAAGGGTTTCAGTGACTTCATTAGCAGTGGTTGCTTATGCGTATATGTTTGAATCATAAGCATACATGGACACACATGCTTTGTTTAATGCTAGTGGCAGGTCATTGGTCAAAATAAAAAAAATCCTGAGTGGCCGAGTTACAGTTTTGACTTAAAGCTACACTGAACAAAAATATAAAACGCAACATGCAACAATTTCAAAGATTTTACTGAGTTACAGTTCATATAAGGAAATCAGTCAACTGAAATAAATTCATTAGGCCCTAATCTATGGATTTCACATGTCGGAATGGCCGATTAATTAGGGCCGATTTCAAGTTTTCATAACAATCGGAAATCTGTATTTTGGACACCGATTTGTATTTGTATTTTTACACCTTTATTTAACTAGGCAAGTCAGTTAAGAACAAAATCTTATTGACAATGACGGCCTACCCCAGCCAAACCCTAACAACGCCGGGTCAATTGTGCGCCACCCTTTGGGACTCCCAATCACGGCCGGTTGTGATACAGCCTGGAATCGAACCAGGGTCTGTAGTGACGCCTCTAGCCCTGAGATGCAGTGCCTTGGACCGCTGCGCCACTCGGGAGCCCCAACACCTTACGGCACAACGCCTCTCCCCCATGTGACCTACTTGTTGTGTGTATGTACCGTCATGTATGTGTAACTTAACTCTGATCGATGCAGATCATGCACCACACCACACACACCACACAGAACACACAACACACACACACACACACACCACACACACACGACACCAGCACACACACCACAAATGAGAACATGTCAATATGTGTAAAAGTCTTTTGTCTGCTAATGTATTTTCGTTTATGTGTCAGACGCCAGGTAGACTGTTCGCCATGTTGTTGCATCAACTAATGCTCTCGCTAATAAATCAAATGAGTGCCTTTTGCAAACAGTAGTTGTAATATTATTACGATACAACTTCTCTTCTCACTCTTTCATTAAGGTTAGAGTATTGTGGAAAAACTGACGATAATGTTGTTTGATCATCCTCATGTTTCCATATCAAACAGCGCATTAAACGTGCTGGGGGTGTAACTGTTTGTTTAAAGTCGCTGCCAATGGCCTCCCTGTCGGTGGTAACAGAAAGTCATTCAGAAATGCATGCGTTAACACGTTTGATGTTGCTGCGAGGAAGCATGTGAGAGATATCTCTATGCGTCTGGTGTGT
>NW_019952616.1:0-3478 GCF_002910315.2 Salvelinus sp. IW2-2015
AGTTGTAATATTTATTTGTCAAGTTCCTGACCTGTTTTCCTTGTTTTTGTATGTGTTTAGTTGGTCAGGGCGTGAGTTGGGGTGGGCATTCTATGTTATGTGTTTCTATGTTGGGTTAAATGTGTTGCCTGATATGGTTCTCAATTAGAGGCAGGTGTTTGGCGTTTCCTCTGATTGAGAACCATATTAAGGTAGGCTGTTCTCACTGTTTGTTTGTGGGTGATTGTTCCTGTGTCTGTGTCTGTTGCACCACACGGGACTGTTTCGTTTGTTCGTTCGTTTGGCTAGTCTTTCCTGTTCGTGCGTTCTTCGTGTCTATGTAAGTTCTCAAGTTCAGGTCTGTCTACGTTGTTTTGTATTTTTCCAAGTGTTTTTCGTGTTCGTCTTTAATAAATATCTATTATGTCATCGTACAACGCTGCGTTTTGGTCCGACCCTTACTCCTTCTCCTCATCCGAGGAGGAGGAATTAGACAGCCGTAACATTATTAGCCTATTCATCAATATTCATATTTTCATTGTTGCATTTACACTCAAGAGAACGTTGAGGTACCTTTTTATCCAAGGACTGTTTATGAATGGTGACTGAGAGTGTGCAATGTGAATTGTAAACAGCTTTGACATTTACAACTAAAACAGATATGTAGTGACACAGTGACATTTGTTTTGCAGGAAGAGAAAATGTCTCGTTCCTACGCGTTCTTCCTGTCCTTATGGAGCTCTGTTATTGGAGTCGGACACGGCTGYCCTGAACTATGCGACTGCTCCGACAAATACGGACGCCACTTCGCTGAATGCTCCTACAAAGACTTGGTTGACATCCCTGAAAAGTTGCCCCCCAACGTGACCACTCTGAGTCTCTCTGCCAACAAAATATCTTTGGTGGAGTCGGGCAGCTTCGACAACGTGACCCAAGTCACGTCCTTATGGATGGCCCATAACGAGATAGTCACCATCGAASYGGGCGCCCTGGCTCCCCTGGTCCAGCTGAGGAACTTTGATGTCAGTCACAACAAGATGGTGGACTTCCCTTGGGAGGATCTCCATAACCTCACAGCCCTGCAGCTGCTGAAGATGAACCACAATGAGATGGTCAGTCTGCCTAAAGACTCCTTCTCTAACCTCAAGGACCTGAGGTCTCTCCGCCTCAACAACAACAGGTTCACCACTATAGCGGAGGGGWCKTTCGACAGCCTGATCTCCCTGTCTCATCTACAGCTCTATAACAACCCATTCACATGCCACTGTAAGATGGACTGGCTGAGGGACTGGATTCTAAAGACCACCGTATCGGTCCCAGAACAGAACTCGATTGTCTGTGACAGTCCAGAGCAGTTGAGAGGAGCGGTGATCGTGAAACTGTCTGAGTCAAAGTGCATGGCCCCTAATGTTAGCATAACGCCCGAGCCCAACGTTCAGAATAAAACACTCTATGAAGGCACAGTGTTGATCCTGAACTGTGAGATCAAAGGGAACCCAAAGCCAGACGTTATCTGGAAAATCCACACAAACCGTCAAAGTGTAGAGTACCCTCTGTCCACCAAAGATAAAGAATTAGCAGAATCCAATGAATCTAACGAGGATTCTAAAACGGCAGACAAACCATTTGAAATGTTCCATAACGGCACTCTAGTCATACCGCGCCTCAGTAAAAAGGACAATGGCAACTACAGCTGTTCCGCCACCAATGAGTTTGGTAAAGATGACGATTCACTATCAATAGTAGTGGTAGTACCAAAACCACCACCACCTCAACCTGTTGGAAAAGTAATTGACCCACCAGTTATTATTAATGGGGAGAAAATCCCCTCAGTACTTCAACCTGTGATCAAAACCTCCAGTAATAACCCTTTTAAACCATTCAATATTCCCCATTTGGAGGGAAAGTACAATGTCTTCCCAACCTTTCCTCCCATTGAAGTTGACACTGAGCGTACAAAGCAAGTGCCCAAATATCCGCCCCGTGCAACTAGCAAATGTACCTTGACCAGTGAGACACAGTACATCTCTAACCAGGCCTTCAATATAAGCCTGGAAGATGTCAGGCAGTATACCTTTGACTTTGGAGTCATAGCCTTAGAYGTGTCAGAGACTGAGGCTAAAGTTAGACTCAATCCTCTCCTCCTTCCTAAAGACAACACAGACATCCGTCTCAGCGCCTCAGAAGGGTTCCATTCCGTCAACAAAGAGCCTCCCAACCAATCAGAGGTAACCAGGAGAGCCCAGGTGGACTCAGGGCTGTATCTGTGTGTCACYTCAGACCACAGACACTCAGCCATCCAGTGGTCCAGGATGGAAGATGGCGTCAACACCTATCTGTTCCAGGACCTACGCCCCGGCGCCAACTACTCCCTCTGTCTCACCTACAGAGGAGAGGACTGTGAGGTGCAGGTCCTCTTCGCCACCAGGAAGAGAGTTCCTAACCTGCTGATCATTATAGTCGTCAGTATCTGTCTCCTCACCGTCTCCACCGTGCCCCTGCTGGGGGCCACCTGCTTCCACCTGGTCTACAAATACAGGAACAAGACCTACAAGCTCATCATGAAGGCTAAAGACCACCAGCATCACATGGAGAGGAACCTAGTGGTCAACTTCAACCTGAGGAACTCGTACGCCGAGTCACAGACGCAGATCACAGCCAGCGAGATGGGGGATGGRGAGGACGGGGAGTCGGAGAGCGGGGGAGAGAGAGAGAAGGACGTGGAGGGGAGTGTGGTGACYGAGTCGTTCACTCTGTCTCAGTACAGAGGGAATCTGGATGAGTGTGAGATGGGGTCAGAGTTCAGCGATAGGTTACCWCTAGGGGCGGAGGCTGTTAATATCTCTGGGCAGTACAAAGAGCCACACCACTGATCCTGTTGTTGTTGTTGGTATTTGATAGATCGTCTTGACTAGACAGGYTCTAGTCATCTTCAGTCATGGTCACATGTAACGTAAGTCTCACAGTAACTGTTTATCGATCCATGAGAGAAGAACCTGTGACCTGTCGTTTTTTCAAAATGGCTGCCGTATCAATGGCCTGGATACAGTGTAGACAAAGTCATAGGTGCTTCCGCTTTTGAATGGAAAAGTAAAGAAGGTAGTTTCTTATGTATGCTGTGAAGATTAAGTAAAAACAAACCCGTCTCTGTAGTAAAATATGTAAGCCTATTCTAAAAATAGACCCCTCCGGTGTGCTCTTAACAGGGACGTTTCCAGAGACTTGTTATTCAGTTATTCAGTGTAGTCTCACAGGCAAGGAGGCAAGAAGCTTTTAACTGTATCTAAAAATGTCTCTTCTTAAAGTAACAGATGCACTTATGAATGTCTATGTTAATATATTGTAGGCTATCAATGCTGTTTTTTAATCTAGAGTGAATGTCCGCTTCACTGTTGCCAACAAACCCTATAGCTGTGTGTCACAAGCTATTGTTGTAAGTCATTTTACAGTAACCTTTAACCTGGTATTGTGTCAATAATATACAGTACCAGACAAAAGT
>NW_019952617.1:0-1224 GCF_002910315.2 Salvelinus sp. IW2-2015
ACGTTCATTTTGTTTACTCTTTATTGTTTTGTTGCTGGTTATCATTAATAAAAATGATTAACCTACCCCACGCTGCATCTTGGTCCTACCATCCTTACAACGACGAGCGTTACATTGGGACACAACCACTGTTGGTCATTGTGTACAGTACCGGTACCTAATAATAATGTCCTCAAACATTTTGGGTCAATAACAACATAACAAACTAAGGAAACACAGCACTGGCTAGTACTTGACCAAGTCACATTTAAGCACACAAACACTGATGTCTATAGTAGTATAAGCCACTATCATATTCTGTTACACTGTTGGCCCTTATGTACAGCAGAGGAGGCTGGTGATAGAAGGAGATGGTGCTGCAGTGGATGATAATTTGTGTTTTTTATGCTGGTCTTAACTTTTTTTAGTTCTTAATGTCTCTGCCATCATTTTGTAATAGGTCTGGGTGTAGCTGGTGCAGAGGAGTCAGGCGCAGGACAGCAGAGATGAGTAATACACAAACTTTTACTCAAGACTTAAAAATACAAGACGATAATACCTAGCTCACAATACGGACCGTAAATACAACAAACAATCACTCACAAACAAACATGGGGGAACAGAGGGTTAAATAAAGAACAAGTAATTGGGGGAGTGAAACCAGGTGTGTAAGACAAGGACAAAACAAATGGAAAATGAAAAGTGGATCGGTGATGGCTAGAAGGCCGGTGACGTCGACCGCCAAACGCCGGCCGAACAAGGAGAGGGACTGACTTCGGTGGAAGTCGTGACACATTTCCTTTGGCCTACAGCTTCTTAACATCAGAACAGTGATCACTAAACTTGATTTGGACGAAAATTTCAACAAGTCTGCAACTTTGGACATTCTGCTTACTCCGGACCAGACCCTGATCCCCGGCAACCCTGATCCCCGGCAACAGAGAGTCAAGCGAGCAGGCATCCTGACGAGATTACGTCGGTGATCAAATAGACCAACAAATAGACCAACAAACTGGATGAGCTCGAGACTATCCTGTCAACGGGACCTGAATAACTGTAATATATGTTTCTCAGAGTTGTGGCTGAACGAGGACATGGATATACATCTTGCTGATTTGTCTACACTCTTAGAAAACAAATGGTGCTATCTAGAACCTTAGAGGGTTATTTGGCTCTCCCCATAGGAGAACACTTTGAAGAACTATTTTTGTTTCCAGGTATAACATTTTTGGGTTCCATGTAGAA
>NW_019952617.1:1316-3473 GCF_002910315.2 Salvelinus sp. IW2-2015
CAGATGTTGCCTGTAATCCATGGCTTCTGGTTGGGGTACGTTCTGTAGGTCATTGTGGTAAAATGTCGGCGATGACTTATTAATGAGCCGGTGATGACTTGTCAATTTCCTCCATGTTATTTGGTATTGAATTTCTCCGGAACATATTCCAGTTGTGCTAGTGAACAGTCCTGTAAAGCTGAGCATCACTTGATCGGACACTTCCGTATTGAGCTGTCTTCTGGTACGTCCTGTTTGAGTTTTTGCATGTGGCAGGGAAGCAGAGGAAGGTAAATGATTATGGTTGATTTGGGCCAAAGAGAGGGCAGGGGAGGGGCCTTTTATTCATGTGGTAGAAGTATAAGGTGAACTAGAGTTTTGTTTGCCCCAGTTGCACAGGTGAGGAATCCAAAAGTTTTCGGCTGCTCCCATAGGAGCCCCTTGTTTTGGTTCTAGGTAGAATTATTTTTTGGTTCCAGTAGAACCTTTTTTGTGGTTCCTGTAAGTAACCCTCTGTGGAAGGGCAACAACTGCCCCCGGGCATCGATTACGTACATTAATACAGCCCCACGCACCTCTCTGATTCAGAGGGGTTAAATGTAGAAGACACATTTCAGTTGAATGCATTCAGTTTTGCAACTGACTAGGTATCCCCATTTCCCTTATATGTATGTACATAAACACCTCAATTACCTCATACCCCTGCACATCGACTCGGTACTGTGAAACAGACATGTTATTTTTACTCGTTATTGATATTCGTTATTCACTCTGTATTTATTCCTTGTGTCACTATTTCCCCCAAAACATTTATACAGTGTAAGTATTCAGACCTCTTAACCTATTTCGACATTTTGTTACGTTACAGCCTTATTCTAAAATGGAATAAATAAACAATTTCCCTCATCATTCTACACACGATACCCCATAAAGACAAAGCAAAAAACGTTATTTTTTTTAATTTACACAAGTATTCATAATCTTTGTTATGAGATTCGAAATTGAGCTCAAGTGTATCATGTTTCCATTGATCATCCTTAAAATGTGATTGGAGTCCACCTGTGGTAAATTCCTGTCTATATAAGGTCCCACAGTTGACTATGCATGTCAGAGCAAAAACCAAGCCATGACATCGAAGGAATTGTCTGTAGAGCTCCGAGACAGGATTGGTTCTAGGCAAAGATTTGGGGAAGGATACCAAAAAATGTCTGCAGCATTGAAGGTCCACAAGAACACAGTGGCCTCCATCATTCTTAAATGGAAGAACGGAGCAATCGGAGGAGAAGGGCCTTGGTCAGGTAGGTGACCAAGAACCCGATGGTCACTCTGACAGAGCTCCAGTGTTACTCTGTGGAGATGGGAGAACCTTTCAGATGGAGAACCATCTCTGCAGCACTCCACCAATCAGGCCTTTATGGTAGAGTCGCCAGACGGAAGCCACTCCTCAGTAAAAGGCAGATGACAGCCAGCTTGAACTTTGCCAAAAGGCACCTAAATGAGATTCTCTGGTCTGATGAAACCTAGATGGAACTCTTTGGCCTCAATAGCCAAGTGTCACGTCTGGAGGTTACCTGGCAAATCCCTACGATGAAGCATGGTGGTGAAAGCATAATGGTGTGGGGATGTTTTTCAGCTGCAGGGACTGGGAGAATAGTCAGGATTGAGGGAAAGATGAGAAAAGTACAGAGAGTTCCTTGATGAAAACCTGCTCCAGAGCGCTCAGGACCTCCCAACAGGACAACGACCCTAAGCGCACAGCCAAGACAACGCAGGAGTGGCTTCGGGACAAGTCTCTGAATGTCCTTCAGTGGCCCAGCCAGAGGCAGGACAAACCCGATCAAACATCTCTGGAGAGACCTGAAAATAGCTGTGCAGCGATGCTCCCCATCCAACCTGACAGAGCTTGAGAGGATCTGCAGAGAAGAATGAGAGAAACTCACCAAATACAAGTTTGCCAAGCTGGTTGCATAAAACCAAAAATGACTCGAGGCTGTAATTGCTGCCAAGGTGCTTCAACAAAGTACTGAATAAAAGGTCTTAATACTTATGTAAATGTGATATTTCAGTTTTAAAAAATTCAAAAATCTTAAAAAATTTATAAAAAACTGTTTTTGCATTTATTATTATGGAGGATTGTGTGTAGATTGATGAGGGGGAAAAAACAATTGAATCCATTTT
>NW_019952618.1:0-3057 GCF_002910315.2 Salvelinus sp. IW2-2015
CTGATCACTTTAATAATGGAACACTGGTCACTTTAATAATGGAACACTGATCACTTTAATAATGGAACACTGGTCACTTTAATAATGGAACACTGGTCACTTTAATAATGGAACACTGGCCACTTTAATAATGTTTACGTATCTCATTTCATATACTGTATTCTATTCTACTGTATCTTAGTCTATGCCGCTCTGACATTGCTATTCTTAATTCCATTCCTTTACTTTGGATTTGTGTTGGATTGTTGTGAAATTGTTAGATATTACTTGTTAGATATTACTGCACTGTTGGAGCTAGAAACACAAGCATTTCTCTACACCTGCAATAACATCTGTTAAACACTTGTATGTATGTGACCAAGAAAATGTTATTTGATCTATCAGCTCCATTTGCGTAGACTGTGTAGACCCCTGTATCTAACTCAAGAGCTTCCACAGTAAACACTGTAATGATAATCTCTCAGTGACAGCTCACCGGTCCCGTCCCCATCGAACAACAAATATTATTTTCTACAAAAATGATTTCCTACTTTACTTCTGGTCATTCATGTATTTTATAAATGTATTGTTTTGAGCTTACAGCACCTGGCATTCCCAGGTGGTCTCCCATCCAAGTACTAACCAGGCCCGACCCTGCTCAGCCACCGAGATCAGACGAGATCAGACGAGGTCAGGGTGGTATGACCACAAGTGTATTTTCTACCCCATTTTCCTCCCTGAATTAGGACCTTGTCTCACCGCTGTGTGGGGAGGTGAGTGTGTGAGCATTTAATTAGTCATTCATGAATTTATTCACTCATTCATGTATTTAATCACTCATTCATGTATTGAATCATTCATTCACGTATTTAATCACTCAATCACTTGTTCATTAACCCTTCAGTATTCTGTAAGTGTATTTTTTTTTGTGATAGGTGTGTGTCAGAGTGTGTGTATTTAGTATAAGGGCTTTCCAGAACCTATGTTTTCCCCTGAGATGCCGTTTGTCTGTCGACACACAACCATTGTTCGTGCGTGTAAATGTGCATGTAATTCTGTGTGTTTATATATACTGCGTGGGTATGTGGCCATTAGCCTGTGTGGGCATTGTGTGACCTGGAGTTTGTGTGTCCTTGTGGATTTCAACAGTCCCACTAAAGTTCATTGGCAAGAAAATCTTATCTCCCTACTCTTGGCAGAAGTCTAAAAAACAGACTTTCTGCTGGTCTTATAACTTCTCCACAGGATGTCTCCAGAATTACAGAATAACAATTATATTATTAGTATTATTACTTATTATTAAAATTACAGAATCTCATTATTATGAATTATCATTGGGATTACATAGTCTTCTCAACAACACACACACCTGTTGAACCAAAAGACAATGATTAGGTGAAATATTTAGCATTTTACCATTATCCTGACAACTGCCAAACCTTTGTTTGGTTAATAGGCTAGTGACATTTAAAAGTCACACCACTAATGATTTTGGATTGAATTGAAATGCACAACTGTGATCTGACAAATCTGACAAAGATTCCTCTGAATCTAAACCTTGTCATTAAAGGCTTTAAATACACTCACCTGTTTGAATTTGTGTGAGTGGTTTTTCAGCCGAGTTTGTCCTCAGATCTGGAGTCAGTGATGAAGTCTGTCTCTCCCTCCTCTCTGTCTGTCTGTTTTTCTCTACTACCAGGGATGGACTTTAACACAGAACAGCTGACTTTCTGACTATGACAAACTTTCCCGGAAAACTTTCCTAAAGCTAGAGTCCTTAACCCTTTACACTGTTGGAAATTGGCCTATAATAATAGAGCTAAATTTAAATGTTTTTTACAGAATAATAATCAAAGTAAATGCATAACCAATCAAAATGGAACCGTTGGAGATTATGGGAAAATGATTAAACTAAAGGTGAGGAGAAAACATTTAAGACTGAATCCAAACATTATACTGTTGATTTTATGTGCATTTTACCTTTACATTTACTTTTCACCACATTTTTTTGATAACTAAATGTAAAAATATTCTTGATACATTCAGTAACATGATAAGAATATTAATGGAAAATGTCATCCATTATTTGAAAGCGTTTTCTATGACAACATGGCTGGCTAAGTTACAAAATACGACCCTAAAAAAGCTGATCGTAATTTCTGTGCACATACAGTCTTAGAAAAAAAGGTGCTATCTAGAACCTAAAAGGGTTCTTTGGCTGTCCCCATTGGAGAAGCCTTTAAAACTTCTTGTCAATAGGGGGCGCTGTTTTCACTTTTGAAAAAATCGTGCCCAAATTAAACTGCCTCGTACTCTATTCTAGATCGTACAATATGCATATTATTATTACTATTGGATAGAAAACACTCTCAAGTTTCTAAAACTGTTTGAATTATATCTGTGAGTAAAACAGAACTCATTTTGCAGCAAACTTCCATACAGGAAGTGAAAAATCTGAAAACCATGCTCTGTTCCAGGGCCTGCCTATTCAATTGCCTAATATTTATCGATATGCAAGCACTTCATACGCCTTCCACTAGATGTCAACAGGCAGTGGAAGGTGGAATGGGGTGTCTAGCTTGATCTGAGGCCGAACAAGAGCTTTTGGAGTGACAGGTCTYGAAATGTCTTTGTCTTCTCTGGCGCGCGAAGTACGTCGACATTGGCTTCTGAAAAGCGTTCGGTATACACGGCGGGTATCTCCGGCTCTGATTTTATTTGATACATGTGATAATAACATCATAAAGTWGTTTTTTTCAACCGAGTTGTATCAGTTTATTCAGCGTTTATTGGGACTTTTGGAGTTTTCCGTTCTTCGCGTCGAGAGAAGATGGGCATGTTCGCGCCACATGGCTAGCTAAGGTTGCTAATTCGACAGGAGAAAACGACATTCTAAAACCAAACAACGATTTATTCTGGACCTAGMACTCCTTGTACAAGATTCTGATGGAAGCTCGGCAAAAGTAAGAACAATTTATGATGTTATTTCGTATTCCTGTGGAAAATGTTGATTCCTATTCTCTGCCGTTTTGGCGGGCGCTGTCTCGCAATAACGTAAGCTGTTTGTTATGGTAAAGT
>NW_019952618.1:6692-10163 GCF_002910315.2 Salvelinus sp. IW2-2015
AGAATATAGGTTTACATAAACTTCACCTCTTTAGTTAACTTTCATAAATGCTCACAGTGAGTTTTAAAATAATCTTAGCCCCATTTTGTGCTCCACCTTCACAATTTGAAGTATTAAACAGACTTGATAACATATCAAAGTGAACAGATTAAATGTGTGAAATGCACTCATTCTGAATCTGGTGTTCAGCTGGGACTCTCTATCTTACAGGTATATTAACACATTTTGCAGGTCAAAACTCCATCCCACCAAAACCGTCTGAAATGTCAAGTGGTCTTTTCAAACAGCTGTTACACTAAAAGGGCATTATACCGTAAGTTATTACATTCTGAGTTATTACAGTAATTGCTCGTTATTACATTATAATTTGCAGTGTGCCTGTCGGGCCCTTCACTCCTAGTGCCACTGACAAGGGGCCAATGTGTCACTAGAGGCAGGACTGATAAAAAAAACTAATGACTGTCTCATGTTGAAAGTCCAAGTCATGCATTTACTGCTCAAGTTATTCCATATACTTTGACTAGTCTAGTCATTCCATAAGTGTTTTTGTGTATTGTACCTTGACCAATCAAATTCTTTCATGTATTAAAACAGATTGGTGTATTATTAATTGATCAATCAAGTCATTCTGTACACTACACCTGTTTCTTTTTCTCTGTCAGATCCATCCATCCCTTCTGTGTATCCAGATGAAACATCCACATCAAAGTGCTCTTTGCTGCCTAGTACTGAAGCTTTGTGATGGGAAGATGTGGCTGCTACTGCAGCGGTGTGGAGGCTGCATTGTGGGGCCTGGTGGACTGACAGAGTTGGTGGGATGAGATGGAGGAGTCGGGAGGTCAAAACATGATGAACAAACAAAACAAGAAAACATCAGAAATACTGATTTAACTGTTAAAGTCTCAAATATATGTCAGGAAACTTTAGACACAGTTTGTTATGATAAAAACATAATTTAGGTAGTATCACGTTGAAGTCACAGGAGAAGAATCTGTACTTACCTGCTCTGTGGCCCCGCCTGGTTCCTCCCAGAAGCGGAGGTGGAACAACGTGGGGGGTAATGGGTGGGAGGGTGATACCAGCCGCTCAACAACAGACCAACAGGCAGTTCTGGGAAACAGATGAACATTTCTGAGAAGTCACACCCCTACCTTTGTCTTGACAGATAAATTATTGTTTGGTTTTGTACAAGCTATGGTATATAGATGCAGAATCCAGTGGGGTGAATACACTTGGTTTGAGCTTTTTCTGCATTCGTTTGAGTTATTCTTGTTTACAACTTAACACCTTGCTTCGATTATTTACTTTAATGCCTAAATGTTTTTATTCATCTTCAGAATTAGAATAAATGAACCTTGTTTTCACATTAAACATAAAGAAAGGGGTGGTGACATGTTTTAATCTCCCTGCAGTCACATGATGACAAACAGAAGCAGTATCTGTAACAGCACCGTTTCTAGACAGACAACAGAGGATGTTCATGATGTTTTGATAAACACTATTAGAATTAGATAAAGGTTAACATAACTTTACTCTTCAGTTAACTTTCATAATAATGCTCAAAATGAGTTTTGAAAGAATCTTACCTCCACAAATGAAGTATTAAACCTTGAGAAGCTGTCATTGTGAAAAGATTACAATTAGTGAAATCCTCATTTGGGATCTGGTGTTACACTTAAAGGGCATTATCTCTACGGGATCCGTTCCCCCCACGAGACGGTTGAGCTAACGTAGGTTAATGTGATTAGCATGAGGTTGTAAAGTAACAAGAAATTTCCCAGGACATAGCATATCTATATGGGCAGAAAGCTTACATTTGTTCATCTAACTGCACTCTCCAATTTACAGTAGCTGTTACAGTGAAAGAATCCATGCTATTTTTTGGAGAGTGCAACATTATACTTGAAAATGTATTAATACCAATTAGGCACAATTGGCAGTTTGATATAAATTTGAACAGAATGGTTCATTGGATCAGTCTAAAACTTTGCACATACGCTGCTGCCATCTAGTGGCCAAAGTCTAAATTGTGCCTAACCTGGAATTAGTACATTATGGCTTTCTCTTGTATTTCAAAGATGGGAAGAAAACTGTTGGGGTTTGTATTTTTTTTACCAGATCTAATGTGTTATATTCTCCTACATTCATTTCACATTTCCACACTTCAAAGCGTCGCTGTATGGTATCAAAAATGCATATCCTGCTTCAGGTTGAGCTACAGACAGTTAGATTTGACATGTCATTTTAGACAAACATTAAAAAAAGGGTCGATCTTTAAGAGGGTTTCATCATTTTCACAATTTCTCAGAATACATTCCAACCTCATAGTGTGTGAAATATACACTGTCACGCTAATATTATGCAGGTTCATTTTTGTGTTTGTACTTTTTCATAACGACAAGTATAAATTTGATGTCAGACTAAAATATGTTCATGATGTCAATGCAACAACTGTCTACTGACATGTCGATAAACGTAGTCTTGTCATCTTTGGTTGTTTAGCACATGGCCTCATGTGAATCCTTAAAGAGATGGGTGGGGTCGATGCTGAATGAGGGTAGACAAAGAGCTCTCAGGTAGGTGTACCAAAACATTCAAGGACCATTTTTATGAAAGTGGTGTTACAAGTTGATCAACTTTCAAAGCAGAATTACTTTCCCATTGTTCCTCAACTGTAGTGTATGATATACCATTTTCTAGCTCTGAGTCTCTACTTATATCCAATGTAAAAAACACAATTTAAAATGTTGCTACGTCGAATAGAGCCAGTCTGTCCCAGTTGTCATCTCATTGTTACCTAGGGAGCTCGGTCTATAATATAGACGTGGGTGAGTTCTGTCCCAGATGCTAAAAATCTGGTAACTTTCCCAAAATTCTTTGAAAACCCGGTTGGAAGATTCACGGAATCAGGAGGGAATAAGATAATTTTTTGGCACCAACCTGTTACTCAATCATTGAAACTTTTTTGATATTTTTATGCAGGGACATAAAACGCCAGGCCCGATTCAGATCTAGTGTGATTGAGGCAAAAATAGCAGCTTTAGCAAACCTTTTTGGCTAGCTCTGGCTCTAACGGTACACCAACTGTGGAAAGCCAAGTTCATTTACTTCTGTTGAAAACAAAGGCTACAAAACATTTCCATACACACAACAGCTGTTAGATAGCAATATGATGTTGCTATTGTTACAGCAATATTTACATCATTTAGCAGACACTCTTATCCAGAGCTCGGGTTAAGTGTCTTGTTCAAGGGCACATTGACAGACTTTTCACATCATTTCTTCGAGGATTAGATCCAGAGACCTTTCGTTAACTTACCCAACGCTCTAGATTACCTGCTGCCCTATCTGACAGATAGCTAGAGGCTAAGGCTGGATGCTAGAGTTGAACTGGCTGTGGTAGCTACTGGCTAGCTAGTTCATTCACCTCAGTCGAGACGGGATGAAACATTACAACACTAACGTTACATG
>NW_019952619.1:0-3471 GCF_002910315.2 Salvelinus sp. IW2-2015
CGGGTGAATATGGAGAAGATGGAGGACAAAGTGAAAATGACATGACTTGGAAACCTCTCGGAAGCTGGGGCTCTAGGGAAGACCGGGTGAAGCATGAGGAGCTTTTTAGAGTTTCATTTTTGTGGACGACCCGCAGGATTATCTTGGACATAGTCAGGTGAGAGAGAGTGGGATTGTCATGGTTTCAGACTTGTGTGTTTGTATTCTTATTATTATATGCTCGCTTATCACATTGTTAATACTGTGTCTTTATGTTTTTTTGTTGTGTTCCAAGTCTGTGTGCTATCACTCTTGGAAAGTGGGAAGGGGAAAGTGGAGAATTTCTACGCGGACTAGGTGGTGAAGAATCAGACGCAGGAATTCCCAATTGCGAATACAAGTGCTCCTTTACTATTGCACACAAAAATGATAAGCCCAACATATAGGGCGCCACGAACAACTTGATAACCCAAAAACACAGGGTGCCAAGTAATAGAAAAATAAATACACCACTACCTAAACCACACACACGTAACATAAAGACAATCCCGCACAAAACAAGGGCGGGTCTACCTACTACATATAGGGAAGCTCATTAACCGAAAACAGAAACACAGGTGAAACTAATAAGACACAACAAACAGACAAACGAAAAAGGGATCGGTGGTAATGGGAGCAGCCACCTGACCAAAACCCCAGATAAACCTCCGGTAGTAATTGGCAAACCCTAAAAACCGCTGCACCTCTTTCACCGTGGTCGGAGTCGGCCAATTACGCACGGCTGTAATGCGGTCATGCTCCATCACCACCCCGGAGGTGGAAATAAGATAACCCAGGAAGGAAACGGCCTGTTTGAAGAACTCACATTTCTCCGCCTTGCAATACAGGTCATGCTCCAGCAGTCGCCCAAGTACCTTACGCACCAGAGACACATGCGCCGCGCGTGTGGCAGAGTAGATCAAGATGTCATCGATGTACACTACCACTCCCTGCCCGAGCAGGTCTCGGAGAATCTCATCTACGAAGGATTGAAAGACAGCTGGAGCATTTTTCAACCCATATGGCATGACGCGGTACTCATAATGGCCAGATGTAGTACTAAATGCGGTTTTCCACTCATCTCCTCCCCGGATACACACCAGATTATACGCACTCCTCAGGTCCAGTTTTGTGAAGAAGCACGCCCCGTGAAATGATTCCACCGCCGTAGCGATGAGAGGTAGTGGGTGACTAAACCCGATAATCAATGCACGGGCGTAAACCACCATCTTTCTTCTTCACAAAAAATAAGCTTGAGGAGACAGGTGATGCGGAGGGCCAAATGTACCCCTGTCCCAGTGATTCAGTAACATATGTCTCCATAGCCACTGTCTCCTCCTGAGACAAAGGATACACGTGACTCCTAGGAAGTGCAGCGTTCTCCAGGAGGTTTATCGCGCAGTGTCCTCGACGATGGGGTGGTAATTGGGAAGGCGATAGCCAAATCGGCATATTCAGAGGGAATGCGCACGGTGGAAACCTGGTCTGGACTCTCCACCGTAGTCGCACCAACGGCAACACCTATACACCTGCCTGAACACTCCTCTGACCACCMCTTAAGAGCCCCCTGTCGCCAGGAAATCACCGGGTTGTGCTGAGCTAGCCAGGGAATTCCCAACACCACTGGAAACGCAGGTGAGTCGATAAGGAACAGACTARTCTRCTCCTTATGACTACCCTGCGTTACCATGTCCAGTGGTACCGTGGCCTCCCTGACCATTCCTGACCCTAATGGTCGGCTATCTAAGGAGTGCACGGGGAAAGGTAGGTCTAACGACACAAGGGGAATCCCTAGCTTTAACGCGAGCCCCCGATCTATGAAATTCCCAGCTGCGCCTGAATCGACTAGCGCCTTATGCTGTAGAGAGGGAGAAAACCCGGGGAAAGAGGTTAACACATACATATGACCGACAGGAAGCTCTGGGTAAGTCTGGTGCTGACTCACCTGGGGTGATCGAGTAGTGCTCCGCCTGCCCTCCCGACTCCCAGACGAGTTCCTCCAGCACCGGTCGGCCGTGTGCCCTCGCCGACCACAATTGGTGCAGGAGGACACTCCTCCTCCGGTCCCACTCGACGCTGACCCCCCTAACTCCATAGGGATAGGAGCAGGAGGGCTGGGAGGTGGAAACGACAGGACCTGTTCCGAACGTCCGCGGGCAACCAGCAGGTTGTCGAGACGGATGGCCATGTCAATAAGTTCATCCAGCGTAAGGGTGGTGTCCCGACACGCTAGCTCCCTGCGGACGTCCTCGCTAAGGCTACATCGGAAATGGTCTATTAAGGCCCTGTCGTTCCACCCTGCTCCTGCGGCCAAGGTCCTGAACTCCAGGGCAAAGTCCTGTGCGCTCCTCGTCTCCTGACGCAGGTGGAACAGCCGTTCACCCGCCGCACGACCCTCTGGTGGGTGGTCAAACACAGCTCGGAATCTGCGGGTGAACTCATGGTAATGATCCCTCGCCGAGTCTGGGCCATTCCACACTGCGTTGGCCCACTCGAGAGCTCGTCCAGTCAAACAGGAGACGAGGGCGCTCACGCTCTCCTCTTCGGAGGGAGTAGGACGAACGGTTGCCAGGTAAAGTTCCAGTTGGAGAAGGAAACCCTGACACCCAGCCRMCGTTCCATCATACTCCCGTGGGAGCGTCAGCCGAAGAGCCCCGGAGCTGGATGCGGTAGCAGGAACAGGAGGTGCTGGAGTAGGGGGTGCTGGAGATGAGGTGGGAAGGCCACTCCTCTCCCATCGATCCATCCTCTCCATCATTTGGTCCATAGCTGAACCAATCCTGTGGAGAACACTGGTATGATGGAGGACCCTTTCCTCCATCGATGGGAGAGGAGATGCGGCTGCTCCTGCTGATTCCATAAGTGGTGCGGGATTCTGTCACGCGGGACTAGGTGGGTGAAGGAATCAGACGCAGAGAGTTCCAATTGCGAAAAGTGCTCCTTTACTATTGTCACGATCGTCAATGGGAGAGAGAGAGGACCAAGGCGCAGCGTGTGGAAAATACATCTTCTCTTTATTAGAAGAAGGACAACGGAACAAAACAACAAAACAGACGAACGTGAAGCTATCAAAGACTAAGTGCAAACATGCAACACAGACACAGACATAGACACATACCCACAAATGCATGATGCCTATGGCTGCCTTAAATATGGCTCCCAATCAGAGACAAATGAAAGACATCTGTCTCTGATTGAGAACCACTCAGGCAACCATAGACATACCTAGAAACATTCACTCAACCATAGACAYACCTAGAAACATTCACTCAACACAAACMCATACACTAAACCCAACACCCCCTTTACCATATAACCACCTAAAACACAAACATTCCCCATGTCACACCCTGACCTAACTACAATAATAAAGAAAACAAAGAATACTAAGGCCAGGGCGTGACAACTATAGCACACAAAAAAATGAATAAGCCCAAACATATAGGGCGCAGC
>NW_019952620.1:0-3469 GCF_002910315.2 Salvelinus sp. IW2-2015
GTATATGTCACTCCCTTTGGATCCATCCCCAGGCGTCATTGTTTCTGTTTCAGTTCTGTGGGTTGTTCGTGTTTTGTATTATGTTTTCATTTATTTATTAACTGATTCACTCCCTGAACTTGCTTCCCGGCTCCCAGTGCACATGTTACAAGAACGTTAATAACCTATTTATTGACACTTTATGTAATGTCCTTACTTTAAAGTCAGACCCCTTTAGTAATTTATAACACATACATAAATGCCTTGTATCATATGATGCTGTACTTACCATAAAGTGAGACATCTTTGGTCATCCATAACACATACTTAAAGGCTTAATGATGTAAACACAAATGTATTAATACTTAGGGAATTATCACTAACAGTTAATACAAATAAACATTAAAGACATGTTTAAACCATACATTTCCCCACATTTTTTAAACAATACACATACATTAAGTTTAAAAAAGTCCAGCAATGTAAATACATTGAACATTATTACACAGGGCAGTGAACAGTGTGTACAGTGAACAGTGTGAACAGTGTAGCTTGTTCCTGAGCTGGTGGATGAATGGTTCTTGCCTCTGCCTGCTGGAGGTACTGCATATTGGTTCCCACCTTAAAGTAACAACAAATCAAGTTAGCAGGTATGTAAGGAAATGCCTTTGTCACAACATCTGGATAAGGGCATTTCTTTGCTGGCCCAGAAATACTCCAAAAGAGGAGATGGGAACCTCCATTCTTATTTTTGTATTCCTCTTTTATTTACACACTCATGACATGGCTATGAGACGTGGCTGTATCTCAAGGGATTTAGCTGATCCTGCTAGCTAGCTAAATTTCATTAGCTAGCTAGGTAGCAATTGCTGTGAAGTCACTGAAATTATTTGAAATAACTATTGAGGTAGCTATGTAATCTAACTCAACACTTAACTACTACAAACTAATTTAAATTACAATAAATAAAATTTAACTTACTATTTTTTAGCTGTCCAGTGGCATCACAAGTGAGCATTTGATTTGCAAACTCATCACATGCCCTACATGTGCCCTACATAAACACTGCTAACCAAACAACACTGCAGGGCATGTTTACAGAAATAAAGGGCAACTACAATAAAAATCTTCTTCTTTTTTTTTTAATCCCCAGACCTCAAAAGTAATCCCCTGATGTGGTTTAAGCGAATTGATTGCCCCTCATCTATCTTCAGAGTTCGTTCTGTTAGATGACCTAAACTGGGATATGCTTAACACCCCGGCAGTCCTACAAGCTAAGCTAGATGCCCTCAATCTCACACAAATCATCAGGGAACCCAGCAGGTACAACCCTAAATCCATAAACATGGGCACCCTCATAGATATTATCCTGACCAACTTGCCCTCCAAATACACCTCTGCTGTTTTCAATCAGGATCTCAGCGATCACTGCCTCATTGCCTGCATCCGCTATGGGTCCGCGGTCAAACGACCACTCTCATCACTGTCAAACGCTCCCTAAAACAATTCTGCGAGCAGGCCTTTCTAATKGACCTGGCCCGGGTATCCTGGAAAGATATTGACCTCATCCCATCAGTTGAGGATGCCTGGTCGTTCTTCAAAAGTAATTTCCTCATCATCTTAAATAAGCATGCCCCTTTCAAAAAATGTWGAACTAAGAACAGATATAGCCCTTGGTTCACTCCAGACCTGACTGCCCTTGACCAGCACAAAAACATCCTGTGGCGGACTGCAATAGCATCGAATAATCCCCGCGATATGCAACTGTTCAGGGAAGTCAGGAACCAATACACGCAGTCAGTCAGGAAAGCAAAGGCTAGCTTTTTCAAACAGAAATATGCATCCTGTAGCTTTAACTCCAAAAKGTTTTGGGACACTGTAAAGTCCATGGAGAACAAGAGCACCTCCTCCTAGCTGCCCACTGCTCTGAGGCTAGGTAACACAGGCACCACCGATAAATCCATGATAATCAAAAATGTCAATAAGCATTTCTCTACGGCTGGCCATGCTTTCCTCCTGGCTACCCCAACCCCGGCCAACAGCCCCCCCCGCAGCTACTTTCCCGAGCCTCCCCAGGTTCCCCAGATAGCAGATGTTCTGAAAGAGCTGCAAAACCTGGACCCGTACAAATCAGCTGGGCTAGACAATCTGGACCCTCTATTTCTAAAACTATCCACCACCATTGTTGCAACCCCTATTACCAGTCTGTTCAACCTCTCTTTCGTATCGTCCGAGATCCCTAAAGATTGGAAAGCTGCCGCGGTCATCCCCCACTTCAAAGGGGGACACACCCTAGACCCAAACTGTTATAGACCTYTATCCATCCTGCATCCTTCGAAAGCCAAGTTAATAAACAGATCACTGACCATTTTGAATCCCACCGTACCTTCTCCGCTGTGCAATCCGGTTTCCGAGCTGGTCACGGGTGCACCTCTGCCACGCCCAAGGTACTAAACGATATCATAACCGCCATTGATAAAAGAAAGTACTGTGCAGCCGTCTTCATCGACCTGGCCAAGGCTCTTGACTCTGTCAATCACCGTATTCTTATCGGCAGACTCAATAGCCTTGGTTTCTCAAATGACTGCCTCGCCTGGTTCACCAACTACTTTGCAGACAGAGTTCAGTGTGTCAAATCAGAGGGCCTGTTGTCCGGACCTCTGGCAGTCTCTATGGGGGTACCACAGGGTTCAATTCTCGGGCCGACTCTTTTCTCTGTATATATCAATGATGTCGCTCTTGCTACGGGTGATTCCCTGATCCACCTCTACGCAGACAACACCATTCTGTATACATCTGGCCCTTCTTTGGACACTGTGTTAACTAACCTCCAAACGAGCTTCAATGCCATACAACACTCCTTCAGTGGCCTCCAACTGCTTCCAAACACTAGTAAAACTAAATGCATGCTTTTCAACCGAGTAGAGTATTGGAAGCTATTTTGTCGATGACATTGCCGAAGTCGAGGATCGGTAGCATAGTCAGTTTTACGAGGGTATGTTTGGCAGCATGAGWGAAGGAGGCTTTGCTGCGAAATAGGAAGCCGATTCTGGATTTAATTTTGGATTGGAGATYCTTAATGTGAGTCTGGAAGCAGAGTTTACAGTCTAACCAGACACCTAGGTATTTGTAGTTGTACACATATTCTAAGTCAWAACCATCCAGAGTAGTGATGCTAGTTGGGCGGGCAGGTGCYGGCAGCGATCGGTTGAKGAAGATYCGAGAAGGAATACAACGTGGCTGCTATGAAAGTGAACTGTGTTTACATGTAATCAGGGGTGTATTCATTCTGCTGAATCTGTTGGAAAACGTTTCTTAAACGGAAGTAAATGGAACGGAAGCAAACATACCTGAATTTGTCCAATAGAAACTCTTGTTTGCAACTGTTGGACACATGATTCCACTCTAGATCAGCTTGATGCAGGCAAGAGTGTGCAAGGCGATATTGAATGTGTCACTATCGGTCCATGTGTCACTGTCTGTCACCTAA
>NW_019952621.1:0-2133 GCF_002910315.2 Salvelinus sp. IW2-2015
CCGGTTCAATTAATCTACTTTGTACACCATATCCATCATGTAAAGTTTAATCCAAAAAATAGTCAATATTTCTCATGTGATTAATAAAGCAAAGCTCCTCTGATCAGAAATAGAGATCAGCAGAGGTATGAACAGGCTAATATCACTGCAGGACACGGTAGACCATCACCCACATAAACTGGGAGATCAACCAGAGGTATGAACAGGCCAATATCACTTGCAGGACACAGGTAGACCATCAGCCCACTAAACTGGGAGATCACCAGAGGTATGAACAGGTAATATCACTGCAGGATACAGTAGACCATCAGCCCCACTAAACTGGGAGATCAACCAGAAGGGTATGAAACAGCTAATATCCACGGCAAGGACCACGTTAGTAGACCATCAGACCCACTAAACTGGGAGATCATCTGTGCATTCTGCATAATTTCAGGCTTGTCGACTGCAGGCATGAAATGATTTAAAATCAAATCATTGTGTTTGTCCTCTATATAGTTCATGGTGGACTCTGCTAACACCACCCAGGTGTCGTCGTCCTGTATCCAGCTCCTGTCTGTCCTCTCTGCTGAACCTCTCCACACAGCCTCTGTCCTGGTTMTCTTCAACAAGAGGTCCTGTAGTAACACACTAACACTACACTAACACTACACATTCTCTGGCCAAGATCACAGTGGGTTTTTGAGACTAAACATTCAGATAGAAATGTAATGAATAGATGTGACATGATCCCTTATTCTCTACATGACAATCAGGTTTGTTCAGCACAATACAGTTGTATCTGAATGTTTTGCAACATTGCACCTTACTGAACAGACTGCTGGCTACGAACCAGACGTACAGTCAGGTCCATAAATATTTGGACATTGAACAAGTTATCATTTTGGCTCTGTACGCCACCACAATGGATTTGAAAGGAAACAATCTATATGAGCTGAAAGTGGAGACTCAACTTTAATTTGAGGGTATTTACCTCCAAATCAGGTAAACGGTGTAGGAATTTTAGCACTTTTTATATATGGGGCTCAATTTTAGGGGCTCAAAAGTAATTGGACAACGTAACAATCATCAATTAAATTGTGAGTTTTAATACTTGGTTGCAAAACCTTTGCCGTCAATGACTGCCTGAAGCTGGAACCCATTGGCATCACCAGATGCTGGGTTTCTTCCCTGGTGATGCTCTGCCAGGCCTTTACTGCAGCTGTCTTCAGCTCCTGCTCGTTCTTGGGATGTTTTGCCTTCAGTTTTGCCTTCAGCAAGTGAAATACATTCTCAATTGGATTCAGGTCAGGTGATTGAGTTGGCCATTGCAGAACATTCCACTTCTTTGCCTTACAAAAGTATTGTGTTGCTTTCGCAGTTTGCTTCGGGTCATTGGCCATCTGCACTGTGAAGCACCATCCAATGAGTTTTAAAGCATTTGGCTGAATCTGGGCAGATAATATAGCCCTAAACCCTTCAGAATTAATCCTGCTGCTTTTGTCAACAGTCACATCATTAATAAATACAAGGGAACAAGTTCCATTAGCAGCCATACATGCCCACGCCATAACACTACCTCCACCATGCTTCACAGATGAGGTGGTATTCTTCGGATCATGAGCAGTTCCTTCCCTTCTCATCACTCTTCCCATCATTCTGGTACAAGTTGATCTTCATCTCATCTGTCTATAGGATGTTGTTCCCAGAACTGGACAGGCTTTTTAGATGTTCTTTGGCCAACTCTAATCTGGTCTTCCTGTTTTGAGGCTTACCAATGCTTTACATCTTGTGGTAAACCGTCTGTATTTACTCTGGTGAAGTCTTCTGTTGAATGTTGACTTTGACACAGATACGCCTACCTCCTGGAGGGTGTTCTTCGTCTGGTCAACTGTTGTGAAGGGGTTTTTCTTCACCGGGGAGAGAATTCTTCTGTCATCCACCACAGTTGTTTTCCGTGGTCTTCCGGGCCTTTTGGTGTTCCTGAGCTCAACAGTGGGTTCTTTCTTTTTAAGAATGTACCAAATAGTTGATTTGGACACACCGAATGTTTTTGCTATCTCTCTGATGGGTTTGTTTGGATTATTCAGCCTAATGATGGCTTGCTTCACTGGCAGTGACAACTCTTTGGACTTCATATTGAGGGTTAACAGC